>NC_064865.1:50257688-50382688 GCF_024139225.1 Suncus etruscus
CCTGGATGAAGTGAGGAAATTGACTCCTTTCAAAAAGCTAGATTCCCCCTCCTCTCTTATTTCTCCCCTCCTCTCTCCTCTCTCTTATTTCTCCCCACCCTTTGATTTAGGTGATTTTGCTGTGTTCTGGAAGTCATTGGGTCCTGAAGGAATTGCATCTTCAGCTGGAGATCAATTTCTATTTCTTTTCATTTTTAATAAAAAAGTTGAATTCTCCTTCAAGTCACTACACGTCTTATCAGTGTAGCTTTACTCACTTTCCAAGGATTCCAATTTTATCCTTTCATCTGTCAGAAATTTCTCAAAAAATAGGTAGACCAGTTGATAAAAAAAAAAAAAACACCCTGTGACTACAAAGAAGCTAACCTTGCTTTTTATTTTTTGCATGTGGGTCGTGGCCTCTTAAAAACAAAAACATGTTTTTAATAGGAACTAGATAGATAGTATAGCAGGTAGTAGGTGGTTTTTGCACATGGCCACCCCAGGTTCGATTCCTGGTATTTCATATGGGCCCCTGAGTATTGTCAGGAGTGATTCCTGAGTGCAGAGCCAGGAGTAACCTCTGAGCACTGAGCACTGTTATGACTCAAAACCCCACCAAAAAAAATTATATATAAATATATATATTTATATATTTTTTCCAATCCAAAATTGAGTTTCATATTGCTTCTCTATAAGTTATCGGGGGTGTGGGGGTGTTGAAGAAGGAGACTATTCCATCTTCTGCATAGGTATTTTTCCCACCTCCCAATCAGTTCTAAATTGATATTGTTAGGTAAATATTAAACAGCCTATGATAGGTCAGAGGGTGCTGACCCATGCTTCTGTGCAGAACTCTGGGTTCCATCCCCATCACCCCATGATTCCTGAGCACCCCCCCTTATTCCGGGTGTGACTTTACCCTTTATCAAATGAAGAGGCAGTTCTGTTACCAACATATTATGATAAGTATTGTGAGTATTGAATAATCACTACGTGGATTGACTTCACGAAGTTTGCATTGATTTCCATCTTAACACATTAAAGGGTTCTTTTGAGGATTGCACTTTTTCTTAACTAAAATTTACTGCAGGACACAGTCAGCCAGGAGTGTGGTCAATGACCCAACAGATGTCCACTTGCAAGAGATTCTGGATTCTAGTCACCTGGGTGCCCTGATATGCACTTGGTTCACTTACATGCGTGTTATAAAACGCCACCTGGCTGTTTACCATTTTATATTGTTTTATTAATTATGTCTCAAGACACTTGAAGGTACTCTGTGACAGCCGTGATTACATTAATTACTGTCCTTTTGAAATATTTTGAAGTAACTCAAAAATAGGGCATTTGGAAGATGGGTGGTGATCCTGCCCACGGCCTTCCCACTTTTATTTCCTTGCTCTTGTCCATTCATTCTTTTTTTTTTTTTTTTTTTTTTTTTTTTTGGTTTTTGGGTCACACCCGGCGGTGCTTAGGGGTTACTCCTGGCTGTCTGCTCAGAAATAGCTCCCGGCAGGCACGGGGGACCATATGGGACACCGGGATTCGAACCAACCACCTTTGGTCCTGGATCGGCTGCTTGAAAGTCAAACACCTCTGTGCTATCTCTCCGGGCCCTCGTCCATTCATTCTTACAAAGTATAGTTTCCACCTTTTTTCATGGGGAGTCCCCCAGGCACTGATTCCCCATATCTCACGCTCTTCTTTCTTTCCTTGGGCTGCCGCTTCCTCTACTGTTTTGGAATTTTCCTTGTCCCAAGGCTTTTTAAAGGTTGCGTTATGAACTCATATATCTTCTGCTGTCACCAGTTTTGACAGACTACAAAATTGCTGTATTCTCTCTCTCTCTCTCTCTCTTTTTTTTTTTTTTTTTTTTTTTTTTTTTGGTTTTTGGTTTTTGGGTCACACCCAGCAGCGCTCAGGGGTGACTCCTGGCTCCACGCTCAGAAATCGCTCCTGGCAGGCTCGGGGGACCATATGGGACACCGGGATTCGAACCAATGACCTTCTGCATGAAAGATAAACACCTTACCTCCATGCTAACTCTCTGGCCCCAAAATTGCTGTATTCTCGAGGCACTATCAGAGGTAGAGTGAGGCATATTGACTCAGTCCTTCACCTTCCTCCCCATTGAAAAATATACCTTTGGGGTCCAGAAAGATAGCACAGCAGTGGTGCATTTGCCTTGCATGCTGCCAACCCTGGAGTGACCAGGTTTGATTCCTGGCATCCCATATGGTCCCCTGACCTGCCAGGGGTGATTTCTGAGTGCAGAGCCAGGAGTGGCCCCTGAGTGCTGCCAGGTGTGGCCCAAAGACCAATCAATCAATCAATAAATAAATAAAGTTTAAAATAAAAGAAAATACACCTTTTCTCTGTATATACAAGAGTGGGTGTTTTGGCTCCACATCCAAGTAGTTCTTCATGGGCCATCATGGCTCAATAATCTATGGCGGCTATGTTCTCTGAACAGTTTATCCACTCTAAACTGACTGTTGGGGTTGTCTGGTGTCGCTCCCTCTCTTACAAACGTCTTTGTACCTGCCTCTGTGCCCTTTTTCCAGTGTTTGAGAACTAATTGATTTCCAAAGCACCATGTCAGATCCAAAGGACAGGTGTGCCGAAAGTTTTTCTGGTACGCCAGATTACGCTCCAACCGACTCCTACGCAATCATTACTTGTTTTAATTCCTTGTAAAATTTTTTGATAGATGGGGATTATCTGCACTGACATGAACAAGAGCTGAAGATTCTCCTTTCTTTCTTTCCTTTTTTTCTTGGTTTTTGGGCCACACACAGCGACGCTCAGAGATTACTCCTGGCTATGTGCTCAGAAATCACTCCTGGCTCAGGGGATCATATGGGACTCGGGGGGATTGAACCACAGTCCGTTCTAGGTCATCCGGGTGCAAGGCAAACGCCCTATCACTGCACCACCGCTTCAGGCCCCCCCCCCTTTTTTTTTTTTGATGCTGGTCTGGGAAGGGCAGTTTGGACCGCACTTGGCAATGTTCAGGGCTTACTCCTGACTCTGTGCTCAGGGGTCCTTTCTGGTCTTTTGTGGGGGACCACACATGGTATCAGGGAGTAAACTTGATCAGTAGTTTACTCCTTTCTCCTTTCTCTTCCTACTACACTTCCTATTTCTCATAAGAATTATTCAGATTTTTTTTTTCATAATGCTTCCATGTTAAGCATTTGTTATTGTTTTTGTTTTCTGGACCACATCCAACGATGCTCAGAGGTTATTCCTGGCTCTGTGCTCAGGAATCACTCCTGGTGGGTTCAGGGGACCAGATAGGTGCTTGGGATCTAATCCAGGTTGGCCCTATGCAAGGCAATCACTCTACCCACTATACTATTGCTCTGGCCCCTAGCCATTTTCGATAACAATCTACCATGCATGTTCCATGTCATTTCTTTTCTCGATACTTGTGTGATTCGGGGCCAGAGTGACAGCACAGCAGTAGGGTGTTTGCCTTGCACGAAGCCAATCTAGGACAGATCTGGGTTCGATCCCCCGTCGTTCCATATGATCCCCCAAGCCAGGATCGATTTCTGAGCACATAGCCAGGGATAAACCCTGAGTGTCACCGAATGTGGCCCAAAAAGCAAAAACAAACAAACAAAAAATATTGGTATGATTCATTCATCTCTATGCTGCTCTACAAATTTTTGTCCCGGCTTTTACATATGTTCAAGAGTTTGGGGGACATGATGAGATATTCCATACTCCACATGCACAAACTTCTCTGAGTGACAGACATACCTCTAACATATACTACTTTAAGAATTTGCGGGCCCTGAGAGATAGCACAGCGGCGTTTGCCTTGCAAGCAGCCGATTCAGGACCAAAGGTGGTTGGTTCGAATCTCGGTGTCCCATATGGTCCCCCGTGCCTGCCAGGAGCTATTTCTGAGCAGACAGCCAGGAATAACCCCTGAGCACTGCCGGGTGTGGCCTAAAAACCAAAAAAAAAAAAAAGAATTTGCTTTTGTATATCAGTCTGGTAAGTATGAAAAATTTATTTCACCTGACTTCACTGATTTTTCAGGAACATCACCATGGTTTAATTCTGCTTAAATTTACATTATTTGCCTTATGTATAAATGGAAACATTAATTTCCACTTCACACACACATACCCACCACAGGCTTTGATGGAATTATTGGCATGTGATTTCTTATGCTTTTAAATAGTTACTTTAAGATAATTTATGGGGTTAGATTATTTGCTAAAAAAAAAAATGGGTGGCCATAGTGATAGCACAGCTGGTAGGTCATTTGCCTTGCATGCTGCCAACCCTGGTTCTAGCCCTTGCATCCCATATGGTCCCCTGAGCAAATTCTGAATGCAGAGCCAGGAGTAACCCCTGAGCACTTATGGGTGTGGCCCATAAATTAAAAAATAAAATAATTTTTGACCAGATAATTCAGTCTTTTAAGAGATTTAACTATAAGAGGGAGGTGGCCTCATATGAAGTCTTGTCCATGTAATTGCTTCCTTCTGTTGGTCCCTGTTCCCACATGGCTACCAGTGAGGATGAGAAGGGATTGTCTTCCCCTTGGAGCAGTTTGGCTGCTTCTTGGCTAGACTTGATGGTTGAGAAAGACCCCGTCTCTGCAGCATAACCTCATCTGGTAGTTACTTTGGGAATTCTTCTTTTCTGCTTAGCCAGAAAACTTTTTTCTATTTTGGTACTGGCTGGCAAATCATTACAAGGACAGGAACGTGCTGTCTTGTTTTACCAGTTTATGTGTTTTACCAGTTCCGTGACTTATTGGCATCTGGACAGGAAGTGTTCAGGCCATGGTGTTTGGGCCCCCTGTCCGACTTCCAGGAATGCAGTGCTCTCTCTCACTCTCTCTCTCTCTCTCTCTCTCTCACACACACACACACACACACACACACACACACACACACACACACACACACACACACACACACACACACACAACACCTACAAAGCCCTTTGGAAACAAGCCTCTTCCTTTCTTGGGGGAGAGGAGCCTTTTTGTGGTAGGGAGAGGGCTGGAGCCATACCAGGGAATGTTCAAGGATTACTCCTGGCTCCGGTCTCAAAAATCACTCCTTACAGGTTCAGGGGACCATAAGGGATGCCAGTGATTGAACCTGGGTCAGCCTTGTGCAAAGCAAGCACCTTACCCACTGTACTATGTACTGTTTTTAATCCCTCCATAAAAAACTCTTTGCCTTCAAGATTGTCCTTTAATATTTCCTCTAGTGCCAGTTTCTGAGTAAGCATTTTCTCAGCTTTTGTATCAGGGAAAGTCTCCATTTTGACTTTGGATTTTGAATTTTGTTGGGTATAGAATCCTGGTTTGGGTGCGTTTGTCAATGCTTATTAAGAAGCTGATTCGGGCCGGAGAGATAGCATGGAGGTAAGGCATTTGCCTTTCATGCAGAAGGTCATCGGTTCAAATCCCGGCATCCCATATGGTCCCCTGTGCCTGCCAGGAGCAATTTCTGAGCATGGAGCCAGGAATAACCCCTGAGCACTGCCGGGTGGACCCAAAAACAAAAAAAAAAAAAATAAAAATAAATAAAAAAAGAAGCTGATTCAACTGTCTTCAGGTTACATTGGTACACATATGAGAAATCTGTTATCCTTTCATTTCAGTTTCTCAGTGATACACCATTTTTGTCTCCTTTTTTCTATCCTCTCTTCAGTTTTAGAATTTTTTTCCTGGGCCCGGAGAGATAGCACAGCGCTGTTTGCCTTGCAAGCAGCTGATCCAGGACCAAAGGTGGTTGATTCGAATCCCGGTGTCCCATATGGTCCCCCCCCCCCCCCCCCCCGTGCCTGCCAGGAGCTATTTCTGAGCAGACAGCCAGGAGTAACCCCTGAGCAACGCCGGGTGTGGCCCAAAAACCAAAAAAAAAATTTTTTTTTCCTCTATCATTGATTTGATTAGTTTGATTTTGATATACCTGGTGTCATTGTTTTGCGTGTGTATTTCATTGAGCTTCTTAAATCTGTATGGCTTATAGTATAGCATCCCTGTGCCTACATAATTTTTGAATATATGTACAACAATTATACCAGGGTTTGTGTGTGTGTGTGTGTGTGTGTGTGTGTGTGTGTGTGTGTGTGTGTGTGTGTGTGTGTGTGTATGTGTCCTTGTATACTGATTTTTTTTTTCATATGTTTGGACCTAGTCTGGTTTCCACTGATGGTTCTCCTGAAGATGGGACCTTCTTTCCTGGTTCCTTTGAAGCTTGGTAATCTTTAGTTTGGTAAGAGTCATTGTTGGTGCTAGACAGATTCATATTTCCACAAATATGCTTCGGTTTTGTTCTGAGATGCAGTATAATTTCTCGATCTTTCAGGCCTAGCTTTTGTTGGATGAAATAAGAGCAGCATTTATTCTAGGGCTATTTTTGCCTTGCTAATGGAACAGCACCTCCTGAGCTTTCTAGGCTGTGCTTCATGATTTCTGAGGGTTTTGTTATATTTTTTTACCCCCAGTTGGGTTGGTAGGAACAATTGTGTGAGCCTTGTGCCTACAATTTCAGGCCCTGTGAGATTTCTGGGCTTTTTTTGTGTGTGCCTTTCTGGCTTTTATTCCAGTCCTTGGGTGGTTCTCCCATACATTCAGTTGAGTGATGGTCTCTGAATACTGAAATACTGAAGAGGGATCTTGTACAGATTTCTAAGGTCTCTCTCCTCTCTCCTCTCCCCTCTCCCCTCCCCTCTCCCCTCTCCCCTCTCCCCTCTCCCCTCTGCCCTCTCCCCTCTGCCCTCTCCTCTCTCTCTCTCTCTCTCTCTCTCTCTCTCTCTCTCTCTCTCTCTCTCTCTCTCTCTCCCTCCCCTCCCCTCCCCTCTCGTCTCCTCCCCTCCCCTCCCCCCCCTCCCCTCTCGTCTTCTCCCCTCCTTTCCCCTCCCCTCCTCTTCCCTCCCCTCCTCTTCCCTCCCCTCTCCTCCCTTCCCCTCCCCTCCCCTCTCCCTTGGTCTCTCTCAACAATTCTATTTTGGTTAGCTGTTCAAAATCTAGCAGTTAAGATCTCCCTCACCCCCAGACTCTCAACTCCATTTTTTCTACTCAGAGTGTTTATTGGCTTCCAGCTGGGTCCTCCTCCCTGAGGTGCAGCCTAGAGCCTCCTGTAATCCCTCCCTTTACAGGAATGAATTTGCCACTGTTCAACAGAGTAAAGTGCAGGGAAGCAAGGAATGTGGACCTCAGGAGTCAATTGTACAAGTGTTGGGTACTCTGATCATTCTTGTATGAGGCTTTGGGGTGAGATTCAGGGGTTCCTGAATCTCTGCAAGTCTTCTGACTTCCCAGGGACTGTTTTCAAACTCCAGCACCTGGGAAACTGTGGTTCCCCAGAGCCAAATGTCTTGTCCTTTGGAATCAGGCTGATAATTAAGCAAGCACATGGCCCCTTTCTTAAGTTGGAGTTATTAGCGTTTCACTGCAAGCCTCTGCAAGGGCAATGATTCAGATTCAGAAACTACCTGGTGTGTCAACTATCTTAATGGGAAAGTTTTCTTTGAGAGTTTTTTTTCCTCTGCTTTTCTTGTTTTTGTGTGAATTGTGACAAAGTGGTTGAATTGCTGCTTTCTAAAATTGATCTGTGGAACCCTTGGAAATGAATCACCTCTCCAGTACCCCCTGTAAACTATCTTTTTAGTTTTGACTGGTTGGAGACATCAGGGGAAGTCTTTGCATGTGTTATTTTCGGGTCAGTGGGTGGAATGAAATCGCTGTGCGCATGTGTAGCCTACAGTTGCTTTTATATTCATGTTATTTGTTGTTCCTACCCCTCACGTGTAAGACCAAGACCATTCCCCAAAGATAACCAGTTTCTTGCCTTAATTCTTGGGATCCACAACAATGTGAGAATGGTTGAGGCTGGCTATGGCCAGACAGCCAAATCTGGCCCCCTGCCTGCTTTGAAAAGTCAATTTGTACTGGAATCAGGGGAAGTCCATTCAGCTATGTATGTGGCTGCTTTTTGTTTAGCAGAGAGGAGTAGCTGTAATGTCCTGTCCCCCAAAGATCTGAAATATTTACTGCCTCACCTTTTGCTGAAAATGTTAGTCAACTCTTGGCTTTTCCCATTGGTGTCAAAATGAGATAAAATGAGTGAAAACCGAAAAATACGATGGATGGATGGATGGATGGATGGATGGATGGATGGATGAATAGATTATAGATTGGTACCAAGGGCGTGCTTCGTGTTTATTATTGCAGGGAAGCATCTGAGCCACAGAGCTAGTTCAACCATGTTCAGCCCATTATATGTCAACTATTTGGGCTGCCTTACAAACTGGAGAGGCAGGTGTCTGAGAGAGGAAATTATCAGTTCGATTTTATGGGCATTAATCTCATGTTAAAGGATGTCAATCGTTTAAAGGAAAGAAAGAAAATACATTATAAATGTGGTCATATAAGAGTATTATATGTGAGTGTGTATATATAGATATATAGATATAGATATAGATATAGATATATACCTTCTCTTAAAGTAGCAGTTAAATTACATCGTTTGTGGGCCCGGAGAGATAGCACAGCGGCGTTTGCCTTGCAAGCAGCCGATCCAGGACCAAAGGTGGTTGGTTGGAATCCCGGTGTCCCATATGGTCCCCCGTGCCTGCCAGGAGTAACCCCTGAGCAACGCCGGATGTGCCCCCCCCAAAAAATTACATCATTTGTTCCCCCTGTTTATTTTTTTTATAAAAGCATCTAAAATTTAGACTTTGAAGGGAATAACAAAGCATAGTCATTGTATGGGGGAGAAAACGCTTTTGTTCACTGACTGTGATTAAAAGACCTGACTCACTGACAAGACTCTGAAGTTGCTATCATTATGACATGGATCCATAACAGCTTTAATGATTCTTTTTATTTATTTATTTATTTATTTATTTTTTGAGATCAACATTCCATTTTTTGGGTAGAGACAAAGGGCTTCAGCTGTTATTTTGCAAAAAAGAAATTGTTGTTTCTGAGAGTTCAGTTCACTTGCTCCCATACGAGTTATTTTGTATTTGTGATTGTTTAGTTGGCATCTGAGTTCATTCATAAAGTGCTGGGCCTGTCACCTTCCTACATGCAAATGACATCAGGCACTTCCTTGGACACTTTCAGTCTGGAGTGACACAGTGTCACATAATGTCTCTCCTTTCCTGTGTGACCCCCGCCAGAAGAAGCTGTGCTGAAGCTAAAGCCTCATGACCCAAATCCAGGGCATTGGAGAGATGTGGGTCTGGAAGCAAAACCATACACAGTTAAGGGATAAAAGAGATTTAGGAACTTCCACCTGCAAGCCTTTCGCTCCTCTGAAGCAGATAGATCAAGTAGTGGAAAACCGAAAATGCAAATAGTTTTTCCCTGAGACCCAGCGTCTTTATGTGCAAGCACCAGACCAAGCCCTGGGGTGAAGAACAGATGGTCTAAGATGGTCTAAGGCACCAACCCAAAGAATGCTTCCATCAAAAGTGCTTCCAGGGGCCGGAGCAATGGCGCAAGTGGTAGGGTGTTTGCCTTGCACATGGCTAACCTAGGACAGACCGAGGTTTGACCCCTCAGTGTCCCATCTGGTCCCCCAAGCCAGGAGCGATCTGAGCATATAGCCAGGAGTAACCCTGAGCATCACCGGGTGTGGCCCAAAAAGTGAGAGAGAGAGAGAGAGAGAGAGAGAGAGAGAGAGAGAGAGAGAGAGAGAGAGAGAGCGTCCAACCAATGAATAACAAGCATATCCTCAATAATATGGAACCCAGTTAATTCAACATTGTGCCAGTGAGAGTGTCACTTGGGTCTGAGGTTCAGAGAAACTCAAAAACACAGAACCAAAGCTGATAAGGGGATGCCTGAAAGATCTTTATGTAGACTAATGTCCATTATTCATGTG
The DNA here is from genome assembly GCF_024139225.1 of Suncus etruscus. Classification (NCBI taxonomy): domain Eukaryota; kingdom Metazoa; phylum Chordata; class Mammalia; order Eulipotyphla; family Soricidae; genus Suncus; species Suncus etruscus. The sequence goes on from NC_064865.1 coordinate 50,267,549, forward strand.
ACTTTTTTTTCTTTTCTTTTTTAATAACTAAAAGTTTTGCGGAGGTTATTTTTGGTTGGTTGGTTGGTTGGTTGGTTGGTTGGTTGGTTGGTTGGTTGGTTGGTTGGTTTTGGGGCCAACTGCATAGAGAGGTTACTCCTGGCTCTGCATTCAGAAATCGCTCCTGACAAGCTGGGAGACCAAATGGGATGCCAGGAATCAAACCCAGTCTGTCTAGTTTTAGCCATCTGCAAGGCAAATGCCCTACCGCTGTGCTATCTCTCTATAAAATATTTTAATAAAACATCTGTAGATGTGAAAAAAATCCACCTGACTGCATATAGCAAGAACATTTAGTATAAATAAAATATTAATTCCTTGTTGAAAAGGTATAAAACCCTTAGCAAGCTAGGAATAAATAGACCTTAGTCTAGTAGAGGGCAACCATAAATGCTTGAGCAAATGGTATACTCTGTGACAAAGAAATTGGTCTTGTCTTTCAAACCTTCTTAGTCTAGCAGAGGGCAACCATAGATACTATAAGTAAATGGTATACTCTGTGACAAAGAAATTGGTCTTGTCTTTCAAAGAATCTCCCTAATGCTTCTTGCAAAACTGGTTTCAAGGCTATGAATTCTCTAAATTATTACCTGTTCATGAAACTTTGTACCATTCCTTCAAATCCTAAAGATAATCTAGCTAGATAGAGTTTTGTTGGTGAAGTGTTCATTTCGCTGAGTTTTGTTAGGTGTTTGTTGTTCGGTTGTTTTGTTTTTACTATATTTCACCATTATTTTCTGGCCTGTAGAATTTCATTTGATAGATCTGCTGCGAATCCTATGTGAATCCTTTGAATGTCAGTTCCTTCTTTGATTTTGTTCTTTTCAGCATTCTCTGTTGTCTTTGGCTTTGATCATTCAGATTATATTGTGTGTTGAAGTTTCTATCTAGTTTTATTTGCGTTTGGACTATTGTCCAATACTACTATTGTACACTCAACTGGGGTAAATTCTTATCTTTGATTTCTTTTTTTTTTTTTTTTTGGTTTTTGGGCCACACCCGGCATTGCTCAGGGTTTACTCCTGGCTGTCTGCTCAGAAATAGCTCCTGGCAGGCACGGGGGACCATATGGGACACCGGGATTCGAACCAACCACCTTTGGTCCTGGATCAGCTGCTTGCAAGGCAAACACCGCTGTGCTATCTCTCCGGGCCCTATCTTTGATTTCTTTAGTGTTTCAACTAAGTCCAACTTCCTGTTCCTGAGGACATGGATGGTTCTTACACCTCTTTAACTCATCCGTATTTCCGGTGTGCATTTCATTTCTGTTTGCTTCTTTTCATTTTGGCTTTTGATCCAGTGGGGAGCACACAGGGGTTACTTCTGGCTCTGCACTCAGAAATCAATCCTGGAAGCTCAGGGGATCATATGGGATGCTGGGGATTGAACCTGGATCAGTTCCGGTTGGTTGCATGCAAACACCCTACCGCTGTGCCATCACTCCAACTGCCTATCCCCATTCAGTTTTTTTGAGACTTTTTCTTTCCATCTGTGGTAGGTGCTTTCTAGAATCTCATCTTGAAATTTCCTGAATCTCGCCTTGGAGTTCATCAGTCTTTTTCTCAAGTGTTATTATTTTGTTGGTCAGATCTTCTGTTGAGGTTTATAGTTGTTTTTTTATTTTTTTAAATTACTACCATACTCTTCATTTCTCTTGCTTCTGACTTTTTCATTTCTGTTCCTATACCTTTTTAGTGCCTTGCTGACTTCCTGTCCTATCATTTCTTTTTGTTTGTTTGTTTGGGGGTCATACCGGTGATGCTCAGGGGTTATTGTTGGTTCTGCACTCAGAAATCGCTCCTGGGTCCAGCATCTGCCTTGCCTGCGCTAGCCTAGGACAGACAGTGGTTCGATCCGTCCCATATGGTCCCCTAAGCCAGGAGTGATTTCTGAGCATATAGCCAGGAGTAACTCCTGAGTATCACCGGGTGTGGCCCAAAAAGCAAAAACAAACAAAAAAAAAAGATAGAAATCGCTTCTGGCTTAGGGGACCACATGGAACACCAGGGGATCAAACTTCGGTCCATCCTAGGTCAGTTACTCGCAAGGCAAATGCCCTACTACTGCACCACCCCTCTGGCCCCTGTCCTATCATTTCTGAACTCATTAAACCTCCTCAACAATTCTCTAAGAGTTGGCAGGGCTCGTTGGTACTGACAGAGCTTCCAGGCTATTGTTGTCACTCATTGAGCTCTGTCGTTTCTACTAGTCTTCCCCGTTGTGTTTGCTGTGTGCTAAGGGGGAACCTTTGTAGGCTGCCCCATTGGGACTCCCTGAGAGATGAGTCTGGGTGTAGCTCTTTTCCTTCACAGAGACAGGAAGCCTACATGTGTGCAGTGTGAGATACAAGGAATAGAGAAGTGTTGTATGTGACTACATGCTTCAGAGCCCAAGCAAAGACAAAATGAATCATGGTCATGAGGAATGAATGGATGTTGGCCTGGAAGGTAAATGAGCAAACACAGGGTCAGAAATGTAGAGGCAGGTGGGTCTGCTGTGATGACAGAGGCCAGAGTCTTTTTCCCAAATCATGTGAGTGTGTGTGTATGATTTTGTTTTGTTTTAAAAAACTACAAAGTGGGGCCGGAGAGATAGCATGGAGGTAAGGCGTTTGCCTCTCATGCAGGAGGTCATCGGTTCGAATCCCGGCGTCCCATATATGGTCCTCCCGTGCCTGCCAGGAGCATTTTCTGAGCCTGGAGCCAGGAATAACCCCTGAGCACTGCCGGGTGTGACCCAAAAACCACAAAAAAAAAAAAAAAAAAAAAAAAAAAAAAAAAAAAAAAAAAAAACTACAAAGTAAGTGAATTGGTTGGCATCGCATTCACCTTCAGGAAGCCTTTTTCTTGCAAACATCACCTCAGCTCCCAGCTCTCATCATCCTTATATTCCTGTATTCTAAATATTGAACAGGCTAGATTTTTGAGAAAAAGCTCTAAGGTTCAGTGAAAACCAGGTTTGTTTTGTTTTAAAATAAAGAAATAAGAGACCAGGAGATTGTATAGTGGTTGGTGCTCATACCTAGCATGCATCAACCTGGGTTCAGTTCTCAACACCCTGGTTCCCTGAACATCACTGGTTGTGTTTGTAGGCGGGGAGTCCCTGGCACCATATGGTCTGAGGCTTTGTACATTCTGAGCTCCTTGCACTGAGCCAACAGTCCAGATGAGAGAATAGTTAGTGGAGGGCCCAGGCCTCCTGAATCCTGCTTGAAAGCCTCCCACCCCCTAAAATTTGGAATAAAGAAATAGGTCTTTGAATATGGCTTGGGGACACTGTGTCTGTCTTATCTGCATGAGAAAGAAAGAAAATGAACATGGTGAAAAACAGATGAAAGAGGAGGTACAACTTGAGACAAAGTAATTCATGAATTCAGAGAAACTATTGTGTTCCTAAGGCCAGGATGAGGTCCAGATGGTATGAAATAAAATAGTACAGTAATGTAGGAGCTAAATTTGATGTAAGGACCAGTTATGTTATGATCCATTTCATGGAAACTAGATCATGTGTGCTTCAGAGGATCCATCCTAGAGGAATGAGAATTCCAGGCAGATCAGACAATGAGAGGAAATGATTTACTACATAAATATTTCTGGTAACTAAAGGCCAAACATGTCGAGTCTTAGGACCCTGCGATTTCTCACACAATCAGAAAAAGATTCATATCTAAAGTATGTTTTGAAATTTTACAATAAATGTGAAACTGACTGGGAAGCTCTCAGAGAGATGAAAAGTCCAACAGCTTCAAAGGAATTGAGACTCAGTGACCCCAAGTTTCTCAGCCCTGGTGCTAGAATAAGACCCCAAGAGCAGAGGCTGGCAGACTAATGGGGGCAACTGATGGTCAGACCAACCTTTGTTCCCCGGCCAGAAAATCCAGACAAGTTTAAGGTCCATCTTTGCAGATGCATAAGGACTCAAAATGTTGCCTTCTGTTTACATGCTATTTGCATGAGGTCCAAGGAAAACATGGATTTTTGGAGGCAGCAAAAAAACAACTCTAGCTCATTTAAGAAGGAAACTGATTTGTTATGTTGGGGTTTGGGGGTTTTGGTGGTGGTGTTATTGTAGTGTTTGGGCCACATCTGATACATCCTGGCTCTGTACTCAGGAATCATTCCTGGCGGTGCTCAGGGGACCATAGGGGATACTGCAACTTGAACCCAGTTTGGCTTCATGCAAGGCGAATGTTCTACCCATTGTACCAACTCTCCAGCCCTGGAAAGAACTTCCTTATTTAAGGAAAATCAGATCATGGGAGCTTAAAGATCTGCAGTAGGAAAACAGACAGGAACAAAGATTGATCAGTACTTCCTATGCCAGGCAAAACATCGAACCAACAGAGAGTCTCACCACATTAACTCTCTTCTGTTTGCTTGTTATGGTTTGGAGGGCCACACCTTGGTGATATAGCTCAAGGCTTACTCATGGCTCTGCTCAGGAATGGGCCTGGGAGACCATCTGTAGTGGTGGACACAAGACAAGTACTTTCCTCACTGCCCCGTCTCTCTGGCCCCCATTCTAGTCACTTTTGAGAACGGGCCATCTACTGCTCCCCAATACTCAGGGGACTCAATGGGGATTGCACAACAACTGGGGAGGAGCTCAGGGAGGAGCCTTGAGGATGTCTTAGGAGGTAGCCGTGCCCTTCACCCAGACTGATGACATGGGGCTGTTTCCTAACCTAGTGTAGCCAAGGGCTCAGAGTCTGTGCAATCAAAGGCCACAGCACTTAACTACTGCTGAGCAGGTCTCAAAATGAACGACGGCCACATGGCAGGCCCCAAGACAAGTGCAGGAGCCCACATGGAACTGATAAGAGATCTGATCTGTTAGAGAGTTGGGAAAAGTTGAAGATGTAGCAAAAGGCAATTCTGGTGCCAACAAGTGGGAAGGGCGTTTGGAACGCCAAGAAAGAAACACTTAGAAAGTCCTGAGCCTGTCCTGCATAAGTGTCTGAATCATGGGGACACAACACATCCTGAGACCTCATTCTGGGGCGATCTCTTCCTGCCACATCACAGCCTCCAAAAGAGAAGCAATTCCAGAAGGCTTCCCAGAGAGGGACTTCCTCTTGTCCTCTGTCTGCCCACCACCGTGACTGAGACTCCCATGAGGTTGAAGAACTTGAGTGGGGGTAGAGAAGTGGGGGTCACAGACCACTTGGTGACATAGTCTGACCACAGTTAACCTTAATGTTCCTACACAGCATCTGTTCACTATGGTGGAGTCAAACTGCTTCAATATTTTTAATTTTGGGGGCTGGCGAGGTGGCGCTAGAGGTAAGGTGTCTGCCTTGCAAGCGCTAGCCAAGGAAGGACCTTGGTTCGATCCCCCAGCGTCCCATATGGTCCCCCCCAAGCCAGGGGCAATTTCTGAGCGCTTAACCAGGAGTAACTCCTGAGCATCAAAAGGGTATGGCCCGAAAAACCAAAAAAAAAAAAATCAAATATTTTTAATTTTGAATCAATAAATTCTTTAATTGAATCACCATGAGATATATATTTGCAAAGTTGTTCAAGTTGTTCTCTCTCTTTTTTTTTTTTTAGTTTTATTTATTGATTGGTTGGTTGGTTGGTTTTTGGAGCACACCCAGCAGTGCTACGGGGTTACTCCTGGCTCTGCACTCAGAAATCATCCCTGGCAAGCTGGGGGACCATATGGGATACTAGGGATCAAACCAGGTCCCTCCCGAGTCGGCTACTTTCAAGGCAAATGCTCTACTGCTGTGCTATCTCTCTGGCCCTCCAAAATTGTTCTTGATTGACTTTCAGTCATACATTGTCCAACATACTCTGTCCCTTCATCTGTGCACAGTACCTGTCAACAATATCTCTAGTTTCCCTCCTGCCCTCTCCTTTGCTCCCCACCCATTTCTCTTCCTTTTTATCCTTTTAGGCGGCAGGGTTTGCAATATTATTATTAAAGGAATATCATGCATGTCACTTTATCTCCTTTAAGCACCCAGTTCTTGTCCAGAATGTTCACTTCCAGCTATCATTGTCCTTAATAGCTTCACTGGTTTTTTAATTTACACAAAGCGAACCATATGGTCATTGAGAGAAGATGGAAAGGGAGAGTGAGTTTGGCATCACTGAAGGAAGTCTACGCAGTAACTAGTGGCTGAAACCCAGCACATACGTAAGGCTTGTTGCTTAAGCCTGTTGCTTAGAGATCTAGGCACGGCCACCAGGAGAAAGTTCAAACTGGTTCCAACACATGTGCATCCCTTTCATTTTTCCATTTTCTCCTGCAATTTTTGCAAGATGAAGTAAATGCATAGAGCAAGGCAGGCAGGCACTGGTATGTCTGCAAAGGGCTTCTCTTCCAGAGGTACTTTGAGTTTCTTTTTTCCTTTAGAAACCTGAGGGTGGACAGACCTAGAACTTCAAACTGGCACTCAGAAACACAATTTAGAATGCAGTTAAGATGCCTCTGATCTATAGTCTACAAAGCAATAGGGACTGGGGACCAGAGTGATTAGATAGAAGGCAGGATGTTTACCTTGTACGTGGCCATCCCAGCTTGAATCTCTGGAATCCTATATAATCCTCAAACCCACCAAGAATGATCCTGAGCACAGAGCTAGGAGTGAGCCCTGAATACTATTGGGAGTGCTGGCTTAACTGTTTGTTTTTGTATTTGATTGACTGATTTGGGGGCCATATTCTGTGGTGCTCAAGATTTACTCCTAGCTCTGCACTTGGAGGTCTCTCTTGGAGAGCTTGGAGAACCATCTGGGATATTGGGATAGACCCCAAGTTAGCCTTGAACAAGGCAGTACTATCACGCTTGGCGCCTTGGTTTGGTTGGTTTTCTTTGTTGGGGTCACACCAGGTGGTTATCAGGTCTACCTCTTTTTCATTACTGGGGTGTTAGGACTCACTCCTGGTGGTGTTCAGGGGACCGTGTAGTGTCAAAAATCAAACCCTGGCCCCTTGCATTCAAAAGATGCATGCTGACCCCTTGAGCTCCCCATCCCAAAAGTTTGTTGCTTTTAGCAGAGGAACTTTCGAAACAAATTTCTCAGAACATACTCCAAGGATAGACTTGTTCATTTGAAAGCTATAAGTTTAATATATAAACATACAGGCATAGGCATGTCACTTTGGATAATTTAATCACATACATCAAACTGGAAGCATGAACATCCTGACCCCATGATTATCTTTCCTTGTTGGCAATAGCTGTCATTGGCATTTGACTTGGAACTTTATAGACTGTTGGGTTACTGATCCTACCCTAATCAATAAATGTAATCCACCCTAGGTTGTGGCCTGGTGATAGTATATATTGGATTATTCTTTACTTGGTATTCTGCTCCCACGTTAGGGTGGTACCTGATTCTTGTCAATAAAAGCCAAGGGTCTGAGGAAGGTTGGGGCTCATTCTTTGGTCTTCTTCCACTGAGTTGCACTCCATCTTAGGTGCAGAAAGCTTTTGTGGTTTGAATTCCTTGCCTGAACACTGGATTTCCTGAACTCATTCTTGTACCTTTGCACTGTGTGCATTATTTCCTTCGGATCTCTACAACTGGAACTATTCCCCCTGACCTAATCAAACAGGGGAATGGGAGCTGCCTTTCCTGTCTGGGAGCTTGGTGGGAATCAAACCTCAACCAATCTTCTAGAGAATATGACACTTCGCTAGACTTCTATGGATTCGTGGGAAATTTTATCGAATATCCTTAGGAGATCACCATAACTATGCAACTTGAATTTTGCCACCCCATCATTTTCTGAAAAAGCTTTTTAAATATATAGAAATTAATTTCTAACATATATCTTGAGAGATTTCTATATTTTTAATTTTATATTCATATAATATATACTCATACATTTTTATATGATGAAATTCCTCACTTTGTAGATCACAATGCTTTTAATAAAATAAATTTAAAGAGAAATTTCTCATTTTCCATTGATATGGTTGATGCTTTGTAATTAATCTGCCAAGAGATATTGAAACTTTATTCCTTGGTTTATTCACAGTAAACAAGTATCTGTGACAAAGCACTTGCCTCCTGCAAGACTCTGGGGATAAAGATCCGGTTGAACTCCCAGGTTTCTTCAGGGATGACCTATCTAGTCCAGCAAAACTGGAACAAATGTGTATTGTGATGGTAAAATCATGATCAGACAGAAGGTGGCATTGGCAATGGAGCAGACATCCCAATCAGCCTAAGGAAGTCATAACCACTGTACTCTTTGACCCTTATAAGCCTCCAAGGCTGAACCTAGAAGAAATATCGTACCTAAACAAAACAATAATTATTAAGGGACAAAAAAAAAAAAAAAGGCCATGAAGGTATCCTCAAAACAAAAGCCTGGATCCAGTTGGGCTTACTAGTGAATTCTTCCAAACTTTTTTTTTTGGGGGGGGGGGCCACACCTGGTGGTGCTCAGGGGTTACTCCTGGCTGTCTGCTCAGAAATAGCTTAGCTCCTGGCAGGCACGGGGGACCATATGGGACACCAGGATTCGAACCAACCACCTTTGGTCCTGGATCGGCTGCTTGCAAGGCAAACGCTGCTGTGCTATCTCTCCGGGCCCCCCCCAAACTTTTTTTTTTTTTTAGTTTTGGGACACACCCGGCAGTACTCAGTGGTTATTCCTGGCTATGTGCTCAGAAATCGCTCCAGGCTCAGAGACCATATGGGCATATGGGACACCAGGGATTGAACCCTAGGTTTGATCTGGATCAGCCACAGGCAAGGCAAATGCCCTACCTCTATGCTATCACTCCAGCCCCTGCCTTCATTATTTTTTATTTGTATTTATTTGAAAGGATTTGAGCTATACCCAGCGGCTCTCAGGGGTTACTCCTGACTCTGAGCTCAGAAATCACTCCTGGCAGGCTCGGGGGACCATATGGAATGCCAGGGATCGAACTTGGATCTATCCCGGGTTGACTGTGTGCAAGGCAATTGCCCTACTGCTGTGCTATCACTCCAGCTCCTCTTCCAGACTTTTAAAATATGATTCATTCCCAGTCCATTTCTAGGTCTTCCAGAAAATCACAGAAATAAGAACCATCCCAAACAGATTTTATGAGACAAACATATCCTAACACAGGGGTCTCAAACTCGCGGCCCACGGGCCATTTGTGGCCCTCCGTACAACATTTTGTGGCCCGCCTTCACATATTGCAGTATTCACAATTATTCGCTTACCGAATAATCGCAATAAAAATCGCATTAAACGGGCCCAGAGAGAGAGCACAGCGCTGTTTGCCTTGTAAGCAGCTGATCCAGGACCGAAGGTGGTTGGTTCGATTCCCGGCTTCCCATATGGTCCCCCGTGCCTGCCAGGAGCTATTTCTGAGCAGACAGCCAGGAGTAACCATCTGAACACCACTGGGTGTGACCCAAAAACAAACAAACAAAAAAAATCGCATTAAACATAGGCATACCCCGAGCAGTTCCGTTCAGGGTATGCAAATGTTTAATGCAATTTTTTTCTTACTAATGCGATTTTTTATTGCGAATATTTGGTAAGCGAAATCCCTTATGCGGCCCTGCCTCACCCCGACTTTGCCTCCTGCGGCCCCCAGGTAAATTGAGTTTGAGACCCCTGCCCTAGTAGTAAAAGCAGAGAGAGATGCCACTAGAAAAGAAAATCATGGACCAAAATCCCTGGAAAATATAGATGCATGTATCCTTTAAAAATAGCAGCAAGCAAATGCACACATAGTGACTAAGTTGGATTTAACCCAAGGATGCAAGTAGGATTTAATATGAACAAATTGATCAGCATGATGGACCATATCAGTAGAAGAATAAATAAAAATCAGGTGATTTTGATAGAAATTTCAATAGATATTTCAGTAGATACAGAGAAAACATTTATCAAGACCCAATACTCATTCATGATTAAAATTTTTAGTAAAATGAAGGGCTGGAGTGATAGCATAGCAGGTAGGGCATTTGCCTTGCATATCACTGACTCGTATTTGATCCCCAGCATCCTTTATGGTTCCCTGAGCCTGCCAGGACTGATTTCTGAGCCAGAGCCAGGAGCAACCCCTAAGTGCCACCAGGTGTGACCCCCCCACCCAAAATTTTATTTTAGTAAAGTAGGGATAGGTGAAACTTGTCTCAATATAGCTAAAGCCATTTACCCTGAACCCAGAGCAAACTTACTCAATATTGAAATATTGATGGGGCCGGAGAGATAGCATGGAAATAAGGCGTTTGCCTTGCATGCAGAAGGTCGGTGGTTCCAATCCTGGCATCCCATATGGTCCCCCGAGCCTTCCAGGGGTGATTTCTGAACATAGAGCCAGGAGGAACCCCTGAGCGCTGCCAGGTGTGACCCAAACAAAACAAAACAAACAAAAAAATTGAAAACCTCTCTGATCAGGTAAACAAGTTCATCTACTCTGACCCTTATTATTCAATATTGTTTTAGAAATTCTGCCTGTAGCAATTAAGCAAGAATGATATATACAAAGCATCTAGAATGGTAAATAAATTAAGCAATATTTGCATATGACATGATACACTTAGCAAACTGAAAAGGTTCTTTTAAAAAATCTTCTAGAGGGGCCGGGAAGGTGGCGCTAGAGGTAAGGTGTCTGCCTTGCAAGCGCTAGCGTAGGACAGACCGCAGTTCGATTCCCCGGTGTCCAATATGGTCCCCCCCAAGCCAGGGGCGATTTCTGAGCGCATAGCCAGAAGTAACCCCTGAGCGTCAAACAAGTGTAGCCCAAAAACCAAAAAAAAAAAAAAAAAATCTTCTAGAAACAATAAACTAATACAGTAATCGTACAGGCTATAAAATCAGTATTGGAAATCTATGGCATTTCTACTTGCAAGCAATAAATGGAAAGAGAGAAAGATTAAAAATCAATCCTACTCACAACTGCACCTCAAAATAAAAAGTCTCCTGAGAATCCCCTTAACAATCGAGGTTAAATGATATACCAAGAATGCTAGAAATATCTCTCTAAAGAAACAAACGGAACTACTCAAATTCTGGTATCGCCATACGCATAAATCACCATCTGCACTTACAATATGCATGTTTTTAAATTATGGGAGCCAACGCAGTGGCGCAGGCAGTAGGGCATTTGCCTTGCATGCTCTGACCTAGGTTCCATCCCCCAGTGTCCCATATGGTCCTCCAAGCCAGAAGAGATTTCTGAGCGCATAGCCAGGAGTAACCCCTGAGTGTCACCAGGAGCAGCCAAAAATAAAAAAAAACAAAAGTTTAAATTATGAATGAGAACATCATAAGCTCAAGATAATAGCAATTTCATTTAATTAACCAAAAAAAATTCCCCTGATGACTTAGGAGGAGGAGTGGGGACTTATCTTTAGTTGCAATCAATGCCCATTTGAGTTTTGAACTCCCTGAGGAGCACACAGTACTGTGATGGTTTAAGGACCTCCTAGGAACTGAGCTGCCAACTCTGCACTGGGCCATGGCCTTGACAGATGGATATGACACTTACCTGGAAATTCTACCACTAAGCTGGCCCCTGCACCTTCTGTTGAATACTTTCCTATGTCAATAGTTTGGTTTGGTTTGGTTTGGTTTGGTTTGGTTTGGTTTGGTGTGGGGCCACCCCTGGTGACACTCGAGCATTACTCCTGACTCTGCTCTCAGACATCACTCCTGGTAGGCTTGGGGGACCATATGGGATGCCGGGGATCGAACTCAGTTTGGTTGTGTGCAAAGCAAATGCTCTACCTTCTGTGCTATTGCTCCAGACTCATGTCGATATTTTACAATCATTTTTATGAAGTTGTCGGAGTGGACTTTGGAGTTGACATGCGGGATCTTGGATAAGTACCCTCAGTGCTCTAAACTTTCATTTGCTCCTACAAAGTAAGAAATAATAGTAACAGCTTCCAGGACTGTTCAAGTGAACTCAAGCATGGAAGGAAGAATGTCATGGATGACGATGCATTGAAAGTTCTCCATGCTTCATGTTCTTTTACTAAAGAACTGGAGTGCCTTGCCTTGCCTGAGGAATGAATGTGTTTTTAGACAAGTTTCTGTGGTGTGGTGAGTTTACTAACACATACCTAGCTGATAAAGTCGACCTCATCTACAAGCTATGACCCCTTCCGCCATTATAGGCTTAATGGGTCTTTGACCACTCCATTGCTCTGTTGCTTCCTGACTCCCAGCACTTTGGTTTGCATGTAATAGGAACCTCCCTCTTATCTTCCCTTGTCTTCTGCCAGGAAAGGAATTTATTGTCTTCTGCTAAATGCAAGTCTAAGTAGATTCCCCCTCTGGTCATGTCTGTACCAAGTACTTTCCTTGAAGGCAACTCAATGGTGCTCAAAATATTAGATCATGTTGTCTAAAAGATTAAAGCCAACAATGTTCCCGAATGCCACGCATGTGCTCCAGCCTTCTGAACCATTTCCCCAACCCTTCTCTCCAGCTCTTATTTCTCCTTACTTCAGTTGCTGTGAGTTATCAAATGAGGCGCTAAAGAAACACTTCCCTTTTCTGAAGCTGTGCAGGAGGCAGAGAGTACTCTGACCACATGATGCCATCATGAATACTTTCTGGGGAAGTTGTTAGAGAAGTTTTTGGATGTCTTCATGGTTTCCTGTTCCATGTGTCTTCGTAGGTATCTCATGTAGTTTCCAAGTAGTTATTAGCTTGATAGCCCCCAGTGAGAAGAAAGGCTTGAGCCCTGCCAGACTCAGAAGCAAAGAACTTTCTAGAATGTGGTGAGGTTCCCTTCCCTAGGCATGAAAGCAAGGCTCGCTTGTGCCAGGAAGGCAAAACGTGAAGATCTTCCCCACCACCTGGCTTCCTGTCTCAAGAGTTTCCATGTATAAATTTTCAAAAAATGCTTGACATTCCAGCTGTCAGAAATGTTTGACATTCCAGGCCCGGAGAGATAGCACAGCAGCGTTTGCCTTGCAAGCAGCCGATCCAGGACCAAAGGTGGTTGGTTCAAATCCCGGTGTCCCATAGGGTCCCCCGTGCCTGCCAGGAGCTATTTCTGAGCAGACAGCCAGGAGGAACCCCTGAGCACCGCTGGGTGTGGCCCAAAAACCAAAAAAAAAAAAAAAAAAAATGTTTGACATTCCAACTGCCCCCTACAGAGACACGTCATCAGAGTTAGGGCCAAGGTTCTGAGGCCAGCCCAGAACTTAGATGCTAGCTGAACTTGCCCTGTTCAGCCTTCCCAGGCCCTGATGGCACTTGGGGCAGGTGTCCCGTGGGCATAACCAGCCTGTACTTGGACATGGCACCAAATGGCACGGCCTTTGTGACGCCCCAAAGAGCGTCTGCTTTCTGAGCGGGGGTCAGACCAGGCAAAGTTCTGTTCTCACAGCAGAGCCAAGAAGCTCACCCTAAGCGACCATCAGCCTTCGAGGCAACAGGCAGAGACACATCCTCCAGGCTGCGGGTGAGTTTGCCTGGAAGGAATGCTCCTGGGCCAGGTGGACTGTGCAGTCCTTCCCCTAGAACAGCGGCCAGCGGGGGACAGGTGACATGCCAACCCAGAAGGATTTGGAAAAGGGGGTGTGCAAAGCTTTTGTTTTCTCTGCTGCAAGAGGAAAAATTAACCCCTGGAGATTGTAGAGCTGGTGTTTCCTCCTGTTATCGCTGTAGGTAGGGTGGAGGTACGGGATAGTTTCTGGGGTGCCCCTTTCTTTGCATAACACACTACTGACTTGGTGTTGGCTCATGTTTAGTGCTGGGGACCCTGTGAGGCAGAACTAGAGCTGGTTGGCACTGTGATGTCAGGATGTGTGGCCCTGGTACTCAAGTATACCCTCTTTTATTTTTTTTTTTAATATCTTTATTTAAACACCTGATTACAGACATGATTGTACTTGGGTTTCAGTCATGTAAAGAACACCGCCCTTCACCAGTGCAACATTCCCACAACCAATATCCCAAATCTCCTTCCTCCCACTCCATCCTCCCATCTGTACTCTAGACAGGCTTTCTACTTCCCTCGTTCATTCACATCATTATGATAGTTCTCAATGTAGTTATTTCTCTAACTGCATTCATCACTCTTTATGGTGAGCTTCATGTTGTGAGCTGGACCTTCCAGCCCTCCTCTTTTTTGTCTCTTGTCTCTGAGACTTATTGCAATTATGTCTTTTATTTTTCTTAAAACCCATAAATGATTGAGACTATTCTGCGTCTATCTCTCTCCCTCTGGCTTATTTCACTCAGCATAATAGAGTTCATGTCCATCCATGTATAGGAAAATTTCATGACTTTGTCTCTTTTGACAGCTGCATTATATTCCATTGTATAGATGTACCACAGTTTCTTTAGCCATTCACCTGTTGAGGGGCATCTTGATTGTTTCCAGAGACTGGCTATTGAAAAGAGTGCTGCAATGAATACCGGTGTGAGAAAGGGATCTTTGTATTGCATTTTTGTGTTCCTAGGGTACATCCCTAGGAGTGGTATAGCTGGATCTTATAGGAATTCAATTTCCAGTTTTTGGAGGAATCTCCATATCGCTCTCCATAAAGGTTGGACTAGACGGCATTCCTACCAGCAGTGAATAAGAGTTCCTTTTTCTCCACATCCCCACCAGCACTGTTTGTTCTCATTCTTTGTGATGTGTGCCAATCTCTGTGGCGTAAGATGGTACCTCATAGTTGTTTTGATTTATATCTCCCTGATCAATGTAGAATATGCCCTCTTTTAAGGTCACTCACCTGTGATGAGGAGACCAAGCTAGCCTGGGGGTGTGCCAGGCCCCACATACAACCTGGTAAAGAGACCGTTTGCATGGCCCACGAGAACAGGCCAAAAAGAAAACGTGGCTGAGTCTTGGGGAGGGAAAAAGTAGAGACAAAAACATGGGACTGGTGTGGTAGCACAGTGGTGGGGCGTTTGCCTTGCACGTGGCTGATTCATGATGGGAATCCCCTGATTCAATGTTAATATATACCTAAAATATTACTGTAAAAGATATGTAATCAACTTTGGTCAAAATAAAAATTATCATTAATAAAAAACTTTGTACCCCCCCCAAAAAAGTGTGTGTGAAATCAGGAATGGTGTTGTTACTTGTTTCCTAATACTGGGTGATGAGGCCAGAGTGAGAGCACAGCCGTAGGACATTTGCCTTGCATGTGGCCGATGGGGGACAGCTCAGGTTCGATCCCTAGCATCCCATATGGACCCCCCAAGCCTGCCAGGAGCAATTTCTGAGCACAGAGCCAAGAGTAACCCTGAGCATCACCGGTGTGGCCCAAAAACAAAACAAAACCAAAAAACTAATGCTGGATGATGCCGAAATATGATGGTGTCACCTGTTGTTCAGGTGAAACTATGAACGAGATAGACACCATCCACTCTGGGGTACCATGTTTCTGAAACCCAGTGAAACTCAGATTTACAGCACAGGTCAGTTGGATGAGTCGTGGGGTTTGTGGCAACTGGGCAATTGAGGCTCATCTCGGGGTGGGAGTGATAGCACAGGGTCACCTGCCATCATGGTGGACAGCGTTTTCCCGACATCCGACGCCAGCCAGTCTCAAATGACAAACCTTGTCCTTTCTCCTTTCAGGCAAAGCGAAGGCTGGAGCTCGGGGAAAGTGGTCACCAGTACCTCTCCGATGGTCTAAGGACCCCCAAGGGCAAGGGGAGAGCTTCACTCCGAAGTCCAGACAGTCCCAAAAGTAAGGGTCCTCGTGCCCCCCTCCTCTCTCTCTTCGGGATCCGCAACCCAACTGGCTCAGGGTTAGCCAGGGAGGCAAGCCTCATCCCACTCTGTCACCTTCTCTGTTCTCCTCAAGGCAAAAACAAACTCTATAAGACACTCAGGAGGGCTAGAGAGTTGCTCAAGGACCCAGGACCAACAGAAGGGGATCAGGGGGTGGGGGAGTCCTCCAAAAATGAGAGCCTTTTCCCTCTCTTGGGGTGCCCGAGAGAATCCAGTTGTGTCCTCAACTAGCCTTTATGGTCTTGGCTTCAGAGAAGGAAGCAAACTGGGTAAGGCCTTGCGGGCCTTAATCTCCATTGCCATATGTGTTTCTTATTTCTATGAGGGAGAGACAGACAAACATTGAAAGGCTGTTAAACTGTGGCCCACACACACTCTAAGAGGGTACAAAGATCTTTGCTCAGCACATGTCCCAGGAGATAGGGAGAGTGGAAAGAAATTATTCTTTTCAGATTTATTTTTTAAAAAATCCGTGAAAGACTGGAGTGATAGCACAGTGGGGAGGGTGATTGCCATGCACACGACCAAACCAGGTTCAATCTCGAGCATCCACTATGGTCCCCGAAGTCTGCCAGGAGTGATTCCTGAGTGCAGAGCCAGGAGTATCCCCTGAGCGCCACCAGGTGTAGCCCCAAAACCAAACAAAATAAAAAAAAACACACACACAAGGGAACCTGGGGCCAGAGCAATAGCACAGCAGCAGGGTATTTGCCTTGCATGCAGCTGACCCAACATAGACCCCCATTTGATCCTAGGTATCTCATATGGTCCCCCGAGCCTGCCAGGAGCAATTTCTGAGCACAGAGCCAGATGTATCCCCTGAGCTCCACCAAGTGTGGCCCAATAAATAAATTAATACTTAAATAAGGGGACTCATTCTGTGTATACACAGACACACAAGGACACACACACACACAGGGCCCTGCTGACAATTCAGGCACCTGTAACTGTGGCACCTTCTCCCTCAGGAATGGAGAGCCTTCTCCATTCCCTGCCAGAAGTGAGGCAGCACCTCTCACCCCAGGGAGTCCGATGAGTCAGAACAGAAAGTCCTGAGAAACGGGGGACAACAGTCCCTCCCTTTCCCGTCCTTTGACTGGCCTAACCCTCTGGCCACAGGAGCAAGAGCTCTGCACTGCTCGGGGCCAGGGCTTGTCTGGCCACTGGGAAGCTCTTGGCTTCTGCCCTTTCCCCACCCCCAGTCCCCCACCCCACCCGCTCGGTTTTTGTTTTTCTTTAAGCTCCAAAATCTCCCTCAGAAAAAACACGGTATGATACATCCCTTGGTCTGCTCACCAAGAAGTTCACTCAGCTCCTGAGCCAGTCGCAGGACGGGGTCCTGGATCTGAACAAGGCGGCCGAGGTGCTCAAAGTGCAGAAGCGCAGGATCTACGACATCACCAACGTGCTGGAGGGCATCCACCTCATCAAGAAGAAGTCCAAGAACAATGTGCAGTGGATGTGAGTAGCACGCCCGCCTGCCCACCCTGTGCCCCTCCACGGTCCTTCCAGGCAGCACACGGCCTTCACTCTCTGATCCGTGGGCAGGTGCTTTCATTGGGCCCTGCCTGGTCTGTAGGAACCTGACAGTAATGGCACCATTGTTCACCACCATGTATCTCTAGTCGTGACTATGATGGTGGGTTAACTGACTTCTGACACTTTGGAAGGGAGTTCCAGGGGTACCATATCCAGGAATGCTCAAGGCTTTCTCTTGACTCTGCATTCAAGAAAAAAATTCTGGGGGCCAGAGCGATGGCACAAGCAGTAAGGCGTCTGCCTTGCCCCTGCTAGCCTAGGACAGACCATGGTTCGATCCCCCGGTGTCCCATATGGTCCCCCAAGCCAGGAGCGATTTCTGAGCGCATAGGCAGGAGTAACTCCTGATCGACACCAGTGAGGCCCAAAAACCAAAAAAAGAAAAAAATCAGTTCTGCTGGTGCTCAGGGCACCATTTATAGTGCTGGGGATCAAATTCTTGGCTAGGCAAGTGCCCTTCCCACAGTACTGTTGCTCAGCCCCTAACCCCTGTCACTGAAGGCAAGATGTCGGTGCTAGAATTTCCGGTTCCTTCTGGAAAACAAGGGGGTGTTCTTCTCATGGCCTGCCACCTCTGTGCCCACTGGGCTTGATTCCATGTAGGGCTGTGTTGTTTGAACATTAACAGCACAGACACACACACACACACACACACACACACACACACACACACACACACACCACACACCACACCACACCACCACCTTCCAGCCCATCTTTCAGAAGTAACTTATTGCAGTGTTGTTGAAGTAGCGCTTAGACTCCTTGGTACAGAGCAAACACCTTATGCTCTGTTCTCTCTCTCTCTCTCTCTCTCTCTCTCTCTCTCTCTCTCTCTCTCTCTCTCTCTCTCTCTCTCTCTCCCTCTCTCTCTCTCCCTCTCTCTCTCTCTCTCTCCCTCTCTCCCTCTCCCTCTCCCTCTCCCTCTCCCTCTCTCGTTGGGGGTTGATCTTTTTCTTGAATACCTATTTCTCTCTTCCCTTTTCTTGGTATGATGCTCTCAGAAATTACCTGGGGATAGGGCCAAGAAGGGAAGGCCTTTGTCTTTTATGTCGCTGACTTGGGTTTGATTCTCAGTACCCCATGTGGTTCCCCCACCCCCAAACACTACCAGGAGTAATTCCTGAGTGCAGAGCCAGGAGTAACCCCTGAGCATTGCTGAATATGATAACCAAAAAATTAAAAAAAAAAAAAAAGATCGAGGTTGTTGGTGATTTTTTGAGTGATAGTTTTCTTTTCATTTGGATTCATTTCATCTTTTACCTTTCCAATTTTTTTAGCTCATCGCCCCACCCCCACCCCATTTTCACTACTACCATACTATTTTTCTTTAACTCTTTAGGAGACACATTGCTAGGAAGAACTGCCCTATTTTTGCCCTTAAAATGTGTTCCTTCTGGGCCAGAGCAATAGCACAGTGGTAGGGCATTTGCCTTGCACCACAGCCAATCCAGGTTCGATCCCCGGCATCCCATAGGGTCCCCCAAGCCTACTAAGAGCGATTCCTGAGTGCAGAGACAGAAATAACTCCTGAGCACCACCAGATGTGGCCAAAAAAATAAAAACAACTGAATGTGTTCCTTCTGAGGACAAAAAAATAAACTCTCCCCAGGAGAGGACAGAAACCTGGAAATACCAATGTGCTTGGTTTTTGATTGGTTTGTTGGGGTGTCCCCCCACCATCACTTGCTTCCAACAGTGTGAAAGGGAAGCACCGTATGAATAAAAAACCTACATATATGAGCTCTAATGAGAATACTTAGCTGAGTATGACTGTTGTAGCCGGGGGAGAACTTCCCCCCAGGTCCATTTCTCTTCCCACTTCCTTCCTTCCCAGCTCCCTTGGCCTCTCTGAGGAGTCTTAAAAAGTGTCTGTTTGGGTCCACAGGGGCTGCAGTTTGTCTGAGGATGGGGGCACGCTGGCCGAGTGTCAAGATCTGTCCAAAGAAGTGACTGAGCTCAGTCAGGAGGAGAAGAAATTAGATGAAATGATCCAAAGCTGCACCCTGGACCTCAAACTGTTAACCGAGGATTCAGAGAATCAAAGATATCCTTTGAACTTGGGAAATTCCTGGCATATGAGTCTTTTCTAGAATTCACCGTGTGACATTTGCACGCCAGGTAGCATCTCCTTGGGCGTCATACACATATGAGTATGGATGATGCATATAAGTGATCACATTTATCTTTGCCTTAAAGTCTCTTATTCACATGGGGTTGGGACATATGGATACACTCATTGTACAAGGCAACACTATTCTAAGAGACGGGGGGGTGTCGGCATTAATATTAATGACAACATTTAGCAGCTTCGTCCCGAGCTCCCCAGAATTCGGGTGGGTGTTAGCTGTCACTGTTGGGGTTCTCACGTCCTATTTTCTTTTCGGCAGATATTAGAGAAATGGCAATTTGTTGGATCTGTTGCAGCGATAGCTGAAGGGTTGAAAAGGAAATATAGCAAACCCTTTCTATAATCTTTAAAGTGTATCACGCTGGTAGACAACACCAAACATGAATTTCAGAAGTACCCCAGGGCCTGAGAAATCTCACTTTATTTCTTTATCAACTAAATAATGAGTTTGGGATTTTTTTTAATGTAAAAATCTAGTTCTTGTTCTCCACAGACTTGACAATGTGTTGGCCATCTTAGTTAAATTCATTGTGGGCACACACACAAAAAAAAGATGAATTCGCAAGATGGATGAGAACATTCTGCAATATTCTTAGCGAAGGGGAAAAAAAATTGTTTTTAGTTATACCATATCTCATTCCAGTCCCAAACTTCTCATCATTTCCACAGCGATCTTTTGCCTTGTTGTTGTTGTTGTTGTTGTTGTTGTTGTTGTTGTTTTGGGGCCACACCCGGTGATGCTCAGGGGTTACTCCTGGCTATGCACTCAGAAATTGCTCCTGGACCGGAGAGATAGCATGGAGATAGGGCATTTGCCTTGCATGCAAAAGGACGGTGGATTGAATCCTGGCATCTCATATGGTCCCCCAAGCCTGCCAAGCGCGATTTCTGAGCATGGAGCCAAGAGTAACCCCTGAGCACAGCCAGATGTGACAGGAAGGAAGGAAGGAAGGAAGGAAGGAAGGAAGGAAGGAAGGAAGGAAGGAAGGAAGGAAGGAAGGAAGGAAGGAAGGAAGGAAGGAAGGAAGGAAGGAAGGAAGGAAGGAAGGAAGGAAGGAAGGAAGGAAGGAAGGAAGGAAGGAAGGAAATCGCTCCTGACTTGGGAAATCATTGGGTCAGCACATTCAAGCAAACACACTACCGCTTATGCCACCACTCTGGCTCCTCCACAGTGATCTTTTGTGAGAAGAGAATGAATGGTCTTCCTGGAGCTTTCTCAGGTCTCATCTTGAATCTAGGCTGAGGGTCCCAAAACCTTGTAAAGATAAACGTTCATTTCCTCATCCAGGGAGGTTGTCTGCAGCTGTGCTTTATTTCCTGTTGGTCACAGACTTATAAACTTTGCCAGCTAATGATGGAGGGACATGGAGAAGACGTGTGATTTCTTGAACCCCCACTGGGGGCCAGAGTGGGTGTAGAGGAGATGGAACAAAAATAACTCCACTCGGGCTGTTGCATTCATTGTTCAGGTGTCGGCTCCCTGTGGCCTGAAGCACTCCATGGCCATGATTGGCAGTTTTCTGGAACCTTCCACATCCTACCCTGTCACCTACTTGAGTTTTCTCAGGCCCTTTGTGACAGAACTTGAAAGCCTCCTTATGCTGCTAACCTAAGAAGCAGATTCAGGAAGGAACCATTTTTAAGTGGAGCGATAGCAGGACATTTGCCTTGCATGTGGCCAACCCGGGACGGACCCAGGTTCGGTTCCCGGCATCCTGTATGGTCCCCTGAGCCTGCCAGGAGCAATTTCTGAGCGCAGACCCAGGAGTAACCCCTAAGCACTGCTGGGTGTGGCCCAAAAACCAGGAAAAAAGAAGTGTGGACAATAAGAGAGCATGTTTGCATCACTGGCTTCAGGCACACCCCCTACAGCTCCAAATTTGATGCAGCTGGTTCATCTGCATGTCGCAATTTTCCTGCCTGCAGCATATTAAGTAATTGGAGTTTTTGTCATCATGGCATCTGGTCCCAGAGCTTTTGGGTGACATGTCTGGTTATCAGCTTCAACTATTGAGACAGGAGAAAAAAGTTGGGTTGAGACAGGTGTCTCCTGCGTGTAGATACAGATTTAGGGTGAGGGTGGGCTTTGGTTTTTATTGTCTGGGATCCTAGTGTTTGTTTTTGTTTTGGGGTCACACCCAGCAGCACTCAGGGGTTACTCCTGGCTCTGTGCTCAGAAATCACTCCTGGCAGGCACAGGAGACCATGTGGGATGCCGGGATTTGAGCCACCACCTATCCTGGATTGGCTGCTTGCAAGGCAAACACTCTACCACTGTGCTATTTCTCCGACCCTCCCTAGCTTCTTTTAATTTGTAACTTAAAACATACACACACACACACACACACACACACACACACATTTCAAAAGAGTTTTATGTTCCTGGCAAGCTATCTGAACCCCATTGCTGTGTCAAACCCATAGGCACTGTCCATGCTCAGAGCTTCCCTCTAGAAATGTCTTTTTGGGGTCCTTCTCTGCTGCTTTCCTTAAGACATCCATCACCCTCTTCCCTTTGTGGCTGGGGTGGCAATGACTGGCTGTCACTGGGAGGATCTGGGCTGGGGGTCACACTCGTTTTTTTGTGCTCATCTACCTGGTTCTAGCACTGGGACCCCAACCCCCCCAGAGTTAATGATGGACTCGTTATCCATCTGTACTTGGAATTAGGCAGTTTTCTTAGGTTAATTTTGTTTGGTTGGTTGGTTGGTATTTGTTTTTAGGCCACATCTGGCGACACTCAGGGGTGATCCCTGATTCTATACTCGGAAATAACTCCTGGTAGGCTTGAGGGACCATGTGGTAGGTTGGGGATTGAACCCAGCTTAGCCATGTGCAAGGCAAGCACCCAACCTGCTGTACTATCACTCCAGCCCTTGTAGGTTAATATTTTAAAAGCCACTAACTGATGTCATTGGACTCGAATTATGTTATCTCCTGGCCCTTAGAGGAAGGCTTTCAACACCAGGCAAAAGTTCCTCTTTTTCAGGCAGTGTTTGCAAGAGTCTTTTACCATATGCTTACCACGACTTCACCATCTCCTCTCAGCTTTGGCTTCCTAAACACTCGAGATAATTGTCCCAAGACGCAGAAGGAACTACCAAGAGCAGAGTGGTATCTTCCTGTCCTTTCCTAAATCAGCATTTCTATACTGTATTCAGGCTGCAGAGCATCTGGAAGCTGCTTCCGCCCTGTGAACACTTGAGATGTGGCTGGAGTTAATAATAGGCAAAGAATGATTTTCCTATCAGAGGAAGAGCGACGCTGATCCGTGGGTGACACAGAGCCAGTCACTGCACCTTCGGGAAAACAGAGCTCCTGTCTGGAGTAGTGTCTGAGTTCTGCTCAGGTGTCTCTTGGCTACTCATTCACTCGCTTGGCTGGTGACTGGGATTTGCGAATAACCAAGTCAGAGAAAAAAGTAAATGGAAAGGGCTGGGAATGTGAACCAGTGAAGTAGACCTTATGTTTCTCCATGCATGAGGCCCTGGAAAGGAAAAAGAGAAGAAAGTATGTATAGTTTCAAAAATCCATATGTGTAGTTCATTGAGAGAAGTTGTGTTTTGTGAATTGAAATCTGATGTTTAATTTGCCTGATCAAACAGTTGATTGGCATGCAGTGGGTTTTATGTTTGTTGTTGGGTCACACCCGGCAGTGCTCAGGGGTTACTCCCAGTTCTGAGCTCAGAAATCCCTCCTAGCAGACTCAGAGGACCATATGGGATGCCAGGAATTGAACCAACTTCCGTCCTAGGTTTGCAGCAAGCAAGGCAAATGCCCTTCCACTGTGCTATCTCTTCGGCCCCTCATGTAATGGATTATTTGTACTCCAGGCCAAATGCCTCGTTTGAAATTCCCAAACCAATGGTCTTCGGGTTTTTCTTGTGAGAGCTTATCTACTCTGAGTGTCTGTATGATTCATGGTTTAGACTGGACAGAGAGAATCCATATCTTTCTTGAGTTTTAGAAATGAGAAAGAAAAGATTTATGGGGATCTTATATATGAAATATCCAGGAGGAAATATGTCTCTGTTTTGATGTCATTGAATATTTAAAAATGTTGCCATGCATCACTTTTGTCGCCTTCACCGTGGTTTACAGCTCAAGAAATTATTACGTTTCCTTAACTCGCACTACGTTAGCTTATGTTACATATCAAGATATTCAAAAAATTAGTGGCCTTAAAGACCAAACTGTTATAGTTGTGAAAGCCCCTCCAGAAACAAGACTTGAAGTGCCTGACCCAGTAGAGGTAAGGAAATCGTGCTTTGCCCCTAATGCAGAGACTGGGGGAGTGGATGGGTGGGGAATGCTGGAAATGAACCATTGCCTCGTAGTTCAAGTTTGTACCCTCCTAGAAATCGAGGGGTTCTTTCCTATCTACTCTACTTACCCCTCTCTAAAACTCTCAAACATTTCAATTATTTGGTAGATATTGAATGTCCTCAAAGCCAGATTTTAACATAGGCCATTCCATGCACAAGGGAATACGTTACCAGATTTTAACATAGGCCATTCCATGCACAAGGGAATACGTTACCCTTTACCTCTTCCACCTTCACTTTTTCATAATCTGTTGGCTGGTAGTTCTGATCAGTTTAAAACAATGGGGAAGGCCAATGGAAAACAAAAAAGAGCAGGGACAGCCATTCTTATATCAGACCAAATTGTATTCAACCTCAAGAAAGTGATCAGAGACAAAGAGGGGCACTACTTACTGATCAGGGGAACATTAGATCAAGAAGTGCTAACCCTGGGGAATTTTACGCTTATTATGCTGCCTATGGGTCCCACTGTGAACACAGAGAGATGACTGTTGGGAAGTGTAGCCCTAATTTATTTTCGCACCTTTCAGAACTGTATCATTTATGTGTTTGCTTTCAAGAAATCCAATGGAATGGTTGGTTCATTGGTAAACTAGAATAGCAGAAGAATGGCGGGAGCTCATTTTTATGATGGGGCTCAACAAAATTGAGTCTTAAACACCAGAGGTTCCCAACAGGAAGGCCCATTTTGGGTTTGGTGGATTTTTTGTTTGGGGAGGGGTTGGTGGGGGGAACACCCAGAGGCGCTCAGGGGTTACTCCTGGCTCTGCAGTCAGATATCACTCCTGGCAGGCTCTGGAGACCATACGGGATGCCAGGAATCGAACTCAGGTCCATCCTGAGTCAACCTTACAAGGCAAACGCTCTACCACTGTGCTATCTCTCTGGCCCCTTGAAGTCATGAAATTTTCCTATACATGGATGGACATGGAAACTATTATGCTGAGTGAAATAAGTCATAAGGAGAGAGAGAGAGACACAGAATAATCTCACCCATCTATGGATTTTAAGAAAAATAAAAGACATTATTGTAATAATACACAAGAGAGTGGGCTGGTGGGACTGGCCCATGGTATGAAGCTTACCACAAAGAGTGGTGAGTTCAGTTAGAGAAATAACTATGCTAACAACTATCATGACAGTGGTAGTGAGTGAGAGAAATAGTTTGCCTGTCTTAAATACAGGCAGGGGACGGGAAGGAGAGAGTTGGGGGTATTGGTGGTGGGAAAGTTGAACTGGTGAAGGGAGGGGTGTTTTTCTTATAACTGAAACCCAACTACAAACATGTTTGTAATCATGGTGCTTAAATCAAGATATTAATTTTTTAAAGAAAGGAAGATCCATTTTCATGAGGATGTTCTTAAATCATAACAAATCATACACACTTCAGAGTGACAACAAATCCAGTCCTGTTCTGTAAATGCCTTTTCTTCCTCTGATTTTCTTAATGGCATTTTCTCCTCCCTCACTTACTTTAAGAAATCCATCTATAAAGTATCACAGAAAATACGTAATTTTTTACTGCATTGCACAGGCAGCCAGCATGTGTTGGTCTCAAATCATCAGTCCTTGGGTAATATTGTCCTTAAACTCTAAAGGGTGAGACAGGAAGTAAAAGGAAATGCATTTAAAATAATAATAATAAAAGGAGACTGAAACATGCAAACATCCCATTTGGGATAGAGTCCTGATCTTTTTTTTTTTTTTTCGGGCCACAGCCATTTGATGCTCAGGGGTTACTCCTGGCTAAGCGCTCATAAATCGCCCCTGGCTTGGGGGAACCATATGGTATGCCGGGGGATCGAACCGCGGTCCTTCCTCGGCTAGCGCTTGCAAGGCAGACACCTTACCTCTAGCACCACCTCACCAGCCCTAGAGTCCTGATCTTAAATGGTAATAATAGTTCTGTAATCTCGATAAAGGGGAGTTAAAATTTAGTATGCTGCATTCTTTTATGAAACTCAATTCCAAGCGCTTAGGCTCCTATATTCATCCATTAGTTTTTGAAGTTTAACAGTTTTTAAAAAGCCCCACCATAAAGAACTATTAATATAGAAATACTGTATCTGGAATACTTAAAGGAACTTTTAATAATCTAGCATGAAAGAATGTTTTTAAAGAGCCCAATTAACATCATTCTTAGTGTCTTTCACAAACTAAAAACCTTGCCCATGCCTCCTTCCCCACCCCCAGAGAGTCTCATTTTTTAGTGCAAGGGCCAGTTAGCCTTTTTTTGTAGAAGCCTAGATAATAAATATTACCGGCTTAGTGAGCTGGACAGTCTTGGAGGCAGCTGCACAACTCATCTGTACAGCTCTGTTATTGTCGCACTAAGTAGGAAAAAACATCAGATGCATTGAGCCATAGAATTGCAGGTTAGGTGCTTGCTTTGTATGTGGCCAACCCTGGATTCAATCCTTGGTCCCATGAACCCCTCCAGGAGTAACCCTTGAGCAGAGTCAGGATTAAGCTCTGATCATTACTGGGGTATTACCAAAAAAGGAAGGAAAAAAGTTAGAGGTAATAGGTATGTAATTTGTGTGATTGACAAATAAAACTTTATTAGACCAGCTATCAGACTGGGTTTGGCCCTAGTTGATGATATGTTGATCCCTACCCTAAAGGATGACAAGTCAGTGATGAAGACTCCCATTAAAACAGCAATGAGAATTACCTTCTCTGGGGGGAAGAGTGTTTGTTTTGGGGGCTACAATCTGCAATGCTCAGGAATTATTCCTAGCAGTGCTCAAGAGGATCATATGGGATATTGGGGGCTGAATCCAGATCAGTCATGGGCCAAACAAGCACCCTACCTATTATGGCTTGAACCCAATATTCCTTTATTTTTTATGAATATCTTTATTTAAACACCGTGATTACAAATATGATTGTAGCTGGATTGTAGTCATGTAATCCTTTTTTTTTTTAAGATGAATATCTCTCTAGCTTTCGTGACTACAAGAATTCCCAGTTCAAATTCCTTTTTCTTCTCTTCACAGAGCCTACAAATACATTTGGCAAGTACTCAAGGGCCCATTGAGGTTTATTTGTGTCCAGAAGAGACGGAAACCCACAGTCCAATGAAAACAAGCCCCCAAGACCACAATGGGAATATCCCTAAACCCACTTCCAAAGGTAAGAATTCCACTTTGTCATTTGGAGACTATGTCAAATATGAAGGTGACTTGAAGGATACTGTATTTGAGCCACAGACCTGGGCAAGAATAAAAGGCTTTATGTTATTATTGTTAGGAAGATAACTTCTTTGAAAAGGTATCCTGATCTGTTATAAAATCAATCTGTGATCGCAGGCAAATGACTCTTCCATCCTCCACAGGCGTCCCTCCCTTTAGGCTTCTGCTCCCAGCTCATTTCCTTGAAGTGTTTTTGGGAAAGCAGCTGAAGTGACAGTGAAACTGAGCTGTCTGGGTGAATCATCAAATACATTTGGCCACATACCTTTGAACGATGCTGCAGAGATCATTAAGAGCAAATGGAAAGGAAAGAAAATATATCAGGGAGAGAAAAGCTTTTTTGCACTAACAGTTTGACCTAAAAATTTCCCCCCAGTATGAAAGAAAGAGGTTATGGAAGAAAGCTCCAGGAAATACAAGATGTCCCCTCCCTCCACTGTCCCCATAGCAAAAGAATTCCTTTGCTGTCTTTTTCTTTTTCTTCATTTTTACCTATTTAAATTTCCCCCTTTGTCTCTACCAATCTGACCGGAAAAATAGGAATGATTTCAGTGAATGAATCTAGTTTAAGTCTTAAAATTTAACAACAGGGGTTGAAGCAATAGTACAGCGGGTAGAGTTTTTTTGCCTTGCATGTGGCCCAGCCAACCCCCAGCATTCTATTTGCAAGCTAGAGCCTACCTGGAGTGATTCCTAAGTGCAGAACCAGGATTAAGCCCTGAGCACTGCTGGGCGTGGCCCAAAAATGATCTTTTTAAAAAAAAAAAAAAAAAAAGACTAAACAGGGGCCAGAGAGATAGCATGGAGGTAAGGTGTTTGCCTTTCATGCAGAAGGACTGTGGTTCAAATCCCGGCATCCCATATGGTCCCCCGTGCCTGCCAGGGGCGATTTCTGAGCATAGAGCCAGGAGTAACCCCTGAGCACTGCCGGTTGTGACCCAAAAACCAAAAAAAAAAAAAGACTAAACAAGGGCTGGATCAGTGGCACAAGCAGTAGGGCGTTTGCCTTGCTAACCTAAGACAGACCCTGGTTCAATCCCCAGCGTCCCATAGGTCCCCCAAGCCAGGAATGATTTCCGAGCGCATAGCCAGGAATAACCCCTGAACATTTACAAGTGTGGCCTGAAAAGCAAAAAAAAAAAAAAAAATATCTAAAAGACAGCAGTAAAAATACAGTATATCAATTAGTACAACAAGACATCACTTCTTTCATCATAGAAATTCAAAGTGGCTATGTCTTATATGTATTTTAGAGGTTCCTTTAATAAGCTGTTTGTCCAAATAAAGTCCCGTTTAAACTGGTGAGCTTCACCTCAAAGAGTGATGAGTGCAGTTAGAGAAATAACTACATTGAGAACTATCATAACCATGTGTTTTTTTTTTGTTTTTTTGTTTGTTTGTTTGTTTTTGGGCCACACCCGGTATTGCTCAGGGGTTACTCCTGGCTGTCTGCTCAGAAATAGCTCCTGGCAGGCACGGGGGACCATATGGGACACCGGGATTCGAACCAACCACCTTTGGTCCTGGATCGGCTGCTTGCAAGGCAAACGCCGCTGTGCTATCTCTCCGGGCCCTATCATAACCATGTAAATGAATGAGGGAAGTAGGAAGCCTGTCTAGAGTACAGGCGGGGGTGGGGTGAGGAGGAGGGAGATTTGGGACATTGGTGATGGGAATGTTGCACTGGTGAAGGGGGAGTGTTCTTTACGTGACTGAAACCCAACTACAATCATATTTGTAATCAAAGTGTTTAATTAAAGATATTTTTTAAAAAAAGAAAAATAATAAACTAGTGAGCTTGAGGTTGAAGCAGTAGAACAGCGAGTGAAGTGTTGGCCTTGCACGAGGCCACCCTAAGTTTGATGCTTACCATCTCATATGGTCCTCTTCCCAAATTTCTGGCTGGGGGGGTCCCTGAACATAGTCAAGAGTAAGCCCTGGGGCCTGAGCCTGAGTGATTGCACAACTGTAGGGTGTTTGCTTTGCACATGGCTGACCCACCTGGACAGACCCAGGTTCAATCCCAGGACCATCTCATATGGTCCCTTGAGTCTGCCAGGCGCAATTTCTGAGTGCAGAGCCAAGATTAATACATACACACACACACACACACACACACACACACACACACACACACCATACAAGAGAACAGGGTATGGCCACGCACGCACGCGCGCACGCACACATACACACACACACACACCATACACACACACACACACACACCATACCCTCAAAGTAAGCCCAGAGAACAGGGTATGGCCCCAAAATAAACACACACACACACACACACACACACACACACATTCTAGGTTAGCACGTGCAAGGCAGATGCCTTACCACCTGCGCCACCACTCTGGCCCACGCTCCAGATCTGATTTGAGTGGGTTTATGATTTTTCTTTTTCTTTTTTTTCTTGAACAAGAACCTTTAGATAGCAGAGAGAAACTTTTGCCTTTTTTATCTCTATTCTTAAAAGCTGCCTTCCTTCTTGTTTGTTCATAGTAGGTATTTTTAAAAAATGAGTAAATGAGCAGTAGCAGAGATGGGTAACTGAGCCTGTTGGCAGAAGAGGTGATTCATGGTAGGAAAGAGGTAGAGCAAGGGGCCAGAGCAATAGAATAGTGGGTAAGGCATTTGCCTTGCATGCGGTTCACCTGGGTCCAATCCCTGGCATCCCATATGGTACCCAAGCCCACCAGAAGCTATTCCTAAGCTTAGAGCTAGGAGTAACCCAGTGGCCCCCAAACAAATAACAAGAACAAAAAGAAAACATAGTGAGGCCGGAGAGATAGTGCAGCAGTAAGGCGTTTACCTTGCACACAACCAACCTGGGTTCAATCTCCGGCATCCCATATAATCCCTCATGCCCACCAGGAATGATTTCTGAGCACAGAGCCAGGAATAACACACCTGAATGCCATCAGGTGTGACCCAAAACAAAAAAGCAAGGGGACCAGAGTGATAGCACAGCAGGGTGTTTGCCTTGCTCACATCAATCCTTGTTCCTTCCTGGGCATCCCATGTTGGGTCCCTTGGGCCCCCCATCAAGACTCCCGAGTGTGTTTCAAAACGGATAAAGAGGGGCCAGAGTGATAGCACAGTGATAGGGCCTTTGCCTTGCAAGCAGATGACCCAGGACGGCCCGGGTTCGATCCCCGGCATTTCATGTGGTCCCTCATGCCTACCACAAGTGATTTCTGAGCGCAGAGCTAGGAGTAACCTCTGAGCACTGCTGAGTATGGCCCAAAACTCCCCAAAACAAAAAAAACTGAAAAAGAAGAAGAGATGATATGTAACACAATCCTCCTTGTCCTTAGTGGAGAGCCTGGGCCTTGGACCCTCCTAACCTCCTAACCCTTTTCTCTCCTCCTTTCCACCCATTCAGACTTGGCTTCAACCAACTCAGGACATAGCGATTGCTCGATTTCCATGGCGAACCTTTCTCCTCTGGCCTCCCCAGCCAACCTTCTCCAACAGACGGAGGACCAGATCCCCTCCAGCCTCGAGGGGCCTTTTGTGAACTTGCTGCCTCCGCTCCTGCAGGAAGACTATCTCCTTAGCCTGGCCGAGAGTGAGGGCATCAGCGACCTCTTCGACGCCTACGACTTAGAAAAGCTGCCACTGGTGGAAGACTTTATGTGCAGCTGATCACTTGGCAGGTTCTGCCCCTCCTCGAGAAACCAATTATTTTTCTACCACGGAACCAGAACATCTGTCCTTGCAGTGTTGTCCCCCTTCCTCCCTTCTTTCCTCCAAGACAGCATCATGAAGTTACAAGACAACAACGACGAACTACGGAGCAAAAGCTGACATTTGGATGGATTTTACAATTTCATGAAGGGGAAGGAAAAAAAAAAAAAAAAGGGTTTTTGTTTTTGTTTGTTTATTTGTTTGTTTTCTGGTCTAAAAACGCACAGGTTTGCAGAGGCTCCCTTGGGAATGCCCTGCCTTTTTTTTTTTTTTTTGCCCCAGGCTCTCCCCCTTTTCCTCAACCCCCACCCCCCCAAAAGTAAGACCTCCTGGACTAGACAGCAAGTGAGAAAAATGTGCAATCAGGTGTCTCTGGCCACCTCATCCTTCTCCCTCGATCCCTGTTTGGCTGGCTGCCTGATGGATATGGCTGCGAGTTCAATGGGGTCTGGCCACCCAGCCCATTTGGGAAACAGCAGTCTTCCTTACTAGCAATTTCAAGCCGTGCCTTCTCTGCAGAATGCATGTCTTTTTTTGGGGGGGTTGGGGGGATCTGCTACCACCACCGGATGGACCTGCAGGAACTGGACACTTAAAAGTCATGCAAAAAAAAAAAAAAATGACATGGAATCCTTCCACCCTTCTTTTCCTGAAGAATATTTCGACTCACTGTCCCTAACTCAGTTGTAAGCTAACGGACTCCAGCTGGGCCTTCTCCGGAGTTTCCCCAGCACCTCTCCCTCCACAGCCTATGGGGTCCAGCACCCCGACTTTTGACCATTTGGTTGCAGATTCTACAAGAAGTTGAGAGCTCTCAAGGCCAGGGGTGGCAGTGCCCCTTCTCTTCCTTCCCTCCCCCCAACGCGTGTTTCTAGAGTTTCGTGTGGACCCAAAGGGAAGCCCCCCCCCCACCTTCGTGGATTGTTTTAGACTTTTTTATACTGAAAAATAATCTCTCGTTTTAAGCTGCCATCCAAGCATTCCTGTGGTCCCCATCACCATTTCAACTGACTTGTTTACTTCCAAGAGTCGTTGGGGTTTGTTTTTAATTTTTTTTGCTTGTTTGTTTGTTGCTTGTTTGTTTGTTTTCTTCTCTGGCTCACCCACATTTTTGAAGCAGAGGGAGAGATCCAAAGGCCCTCTCCCAATCTAAGCAAGTCCACCCTACGCCCCCACTCCAGGTCTGAGCCACCTCCGCCATCACCCTCCATCCACCCCACCCTTAGTGCTTCCTTTCCCAGGAAGGGGTGCTGGGAGCTGATGGGGCAGGGGCGTGGGGGTGCTGAGTCCTGGGAAGGAGATCCAGAAAACCCCATTGACTCAGTAACCCCCTGAGGCATGGGTTGCCCCCCCCATCTACCCCATTCTCTAAACCCAACCCACCCCCTTTTGGGCTTCCCATGGGGGGATTGGGAAAGGGGTGCCCCCCCCATACCCCGTGACCGGGTCAAGGGCTCTCTTACCTTCACTCAGGGAGACAGACCACTTCTCAGGATGGGGTCCCATAGAAAGGCATCCAGTACCCCACTAGGTGGGGTATTGGGGCTGGGGGTCGCAGCAGCATGCAACCCCCCACTCATGAAGGAGTCAATTGGACCAAGGCAAGTGGGTACTTAGAAAATGGTTGTCCCCCCTTCTCTGTCCCCCTCCAAGGTCCTGGGTCTGCACGGTACTGTTGAGGATCCAGGTCCCCAGGTGGAGGATTGGCATATGCTACGACAAAAAAGTGCAAGGGGGGGGGGGGGGTAATGGGGGGACAGGTGACTTAGTAACCTCAGATCCAGCCCTTGGAGATGCTAAGATGCAAGGCACTGCTACAAGGGGTTGGAGGTGGGGGTCTTTGTACCCAAATAAACCTCAATAAGCAACAGTTTTGTGGAGACATGCCAGGTGCCAGGCCACAGGCCAGGGCCATGCCCATGGTGTGGGGGTGCAAAAGGGGACTCGGTTGGGAGCGAGGATTTGCAGACTTGCAGATCTCCCTTTAGGAATTCAGCCCAACAAACAGACCCACAACTGTTGTTTTAAAAAAAAAAATCCTGTTACTAATAAGACCATAAAATTTAACCAATGGCCGGGGACCCCAGCCCGGTTCACTCTTGCTAGGATTTTCCACAATGGTATGCAAAGTGGTGGTGGGGTGACAAAAAATAAAAATACAAAACCAAGAGCGACACCAGCACTTTAAACTCTTTGTGTAGGTATGCGTGGGTGTGTGTATGGCAAGAAAAAAAATTAAAAATAAAAAACCAAGGTGCAAATGATCTTCCTTTTTCTTCTGGGGCCTCCACTGGGCCCAGCCTTCCTCCCACCTCTGCATGCAACCGAACTTGGTACGAAATTGCCCGTGTGGTCCCGGATGAAGCAGTGGGGTGGGATGGGAGGGTGGGGAGCTTTGTGACAAGTGCCTACTCGAAATGCACTGTGGGGTTTTATTTTTTTTCTCCCCCATCTGGGGAACCATTTCTGCCAAGCTTTCCCCCTACCCCACCCCACCCCACACCCTCATTTTCCCATATTTATCTCATGGGGTGAAGTTGTCTCTGCACCCAGCTTGGTGTCTGTCTCTTCACCAGCTGCACAAAACCCATATTATTTTTTTTCCCAAAGTCTAAAGACTGAAACTCACCTTGGCTTGAGGTGGTTTGTGTGTTCTGTTGACTTCTCGTTGACCCTTTTCGTCATGTGATGCCATATTTATTGGTGGTTGGTTGGTTTGTTGTTTGGAATGAAAGGAATACTAAGAAGTCTTTCCAAAAGTTCCTTCCTCCACAAGTTTTCTTTCTTTCTTCCCAGTGGCGAGGTCTAACTGGTGCCCATGTGTTAGAACTGTCCAGCCTGTATTGTTTTGACAAGTCATTGCTCTTCTTGACCCAGTATCCACCACACCAAGTGGCTGATGCGTACTACATACAGTGTTTGTTTTGGTTCCCCTACTAAGTATGCAGGTTGTTTTGTTTTGTTTTGTTTTGTTGTTTTCGAGATCCCATTGAGTTGCTGCTATTAACTGCTCACACATGAAATGGCTTAAATGTGCGAATTGGGACTGTGTGGGCCTTAAACTCTACCGAAAACGTGTAAAGGGTTACCCAGGAACTGTCAAACAGTGTTATGTGTGTGTTTATATGTACAGACTTGTCGCATCATGGTGGTTTTATTTAAGTTGCTGTGTACTCACATTGTCGTTCTCATAACGATTTTGTACAAAAACAAGCAAAAAAAAAAAAAAAGATAAGCAATTCATTTGTAAACACTGCCAGAAGATTTTTCTAGCTGGTTTGTAATTTTTTTTTTTAATTAAAGGACTTTGTTTTTGTTTGTTTGGTTTGGTTTTTTGTTTGTTGTGATCCCTGTGTTCATTTTTTTGTTGTTCTTGTTCTTGTTGTTGTTGTCATGATAATAGATCTGTAAATAAAGTTGCAGTATTTAAAGCTTTAGCTTTCAGGAAAGAGAAAGGAAGAACTTGAGCGGATGCTTATGAAAGAGGGCCTGGAAGGAAAATGCCTTGTTTCGTTAGCCAGGTGGCAGTTACCAGATGATGGGGATTTCTTTTCCTCTGGGGTACAATTTTTGCAAAAAAAAAAAAAAAAAGTAAAAAATTAAAAGAAGAAAAAAAAACGGAAGTATTCCTCCCAAAATTGGGAGTAAGCAAACTAATCAGTTTAGCTCTGTGCTGTTATACTAGTTTAAAAAAAAGAAAATATGTAATATAATGTAAAAAAAAATAAATAAAGCTTTTATGATGGATTTTGTAAATAGATTTGTTATAGGATTACCTATTATCTGGCTGTGATCTTACCACTTCAAATGGGTGTAATTTGAATAAATTTTGTATGGTAAACGATCAATAAAATGATTTTTTTATGAGTTCAGCCTAGTGAGTGGCTTTCCTAAACTTATTCTCTTATGCTCCTGGCCTACATTCCTCTTTGGAGACAAGAAAAGACACTGGTTGAGGTGAAGTTTGAGCAGAAACTCAGACCATGGTGTCCCCACTCTTAAGTTTGAGAATTGGTTGGCTCTATTATTTGTGACACATCTCTGCTATGGCCTGTGCCTTGGGGAGGAGGCACTGAGAAATTTTTACACCAAGGCAAGGACCAAGTCAAGTTTAATTCTACAAAGTTGAAGCGGGGACCAGAGTGATACTACAGATGTTCAGGCAATCACCTTGTACCTGAACAAAGTTCAGAAAAATCCCACATACGGTTCCCCGAGCACTCCCAGAAGGGATCCTTGATCTCAAAGCCAGGAGTAAACCCTTGAGTATGTCTGGTGACTCCATCCAGCCAAAAGTAAAAAGGATTTGAAGCGACACATTTCATTCCTCGAGACTGGCAATAACCTCCCATGTTCGAGACTCAGTATTTCTTTTAATGCCCCTTGAGTAGATTAGGTTTGGGATTGATTTGGGTTTGTTTGGGCCGAACTAACACAATTTTATTTTCTCACAGCTCTGGATGTGGGGGGCCCAAGATCTAGGTGCTGACAGTTGGTCCCTGGGCTTGGAAGTGGCATTTTTTTTGCTGGCCACATTTATATATACATTTTTCCTTTAACTCTGTTCTGGGCCCTATTTTTCTAGTTTGGGCATCTGTCATCTCAACAATGTTGGGACCTCCCCAGGTCTACACATGTGGTCAAAAGCTTTTCTGTGGTCTGGTCTGTATAAAATAATTCAAAATGCCAAGAGATAGTCCTTCTTTCAGATAGGCTACTGGTAGGGAAAGGGAGGGGGCGACAGTGAGCTCATAAATAAACCCAGCGCTGCGCAGAAAGAGAAACCGCTGAAAAATATAAACGAGAAATCTGAGTCAATTGTGTAGTGCAGCGTGAAAAAGGGTGAACACGTGACGCTGGTGTGTAAATAATTTAGAAATCGGACTCTTGCCAAAGTGTTGTTTTAGAAATGGGCTTTACAGGGCCCGGAGAGATAGCACAGCGGCGTTTGCCTTGCAAGCAGCCGATCCAGGACCACAGGTGGTTGGTTCGAATCCCGGTGTCCCATATGGTCCCCCGTGCCTGCCAGGAGCTATTTCTGAGAAGACAGCCAGGAGTAACCCCTGAGCTCCACCGGGTGTGGCCCAAAAATCAAAAAAAAAAAAAAAAAGAAAAGAAAAGAAAAGAAATGGGCTTTACTGTGCAGAGAAGTTGGAAATCAGCCTTGCAGGGGCTGGAGATATACCACAACTGTAGGGCTTTTGCCTTGCATGCAGCCGACCCAGGAGGGACCCTGTTCGATTCCCAGCATCCCATATGGGCCCTGCCCTGCCAGGGGTGATTTCTGAGTGCATAACCAGAAGTAACCCCTGAGCATTGCCAGGTGTGGCCCAAAAATCAATCAATCAATAAAGTTAAAAAAAAAATCAGCCTTGCAATATTAAAAGAGAATAAATAAAGCCATTCTACTTTAATAAAAAAAAAAAAAAAGATCAGAGCAGGGGCCTGAGAGATCGCATGGAGGTAGGGCATTTGTCTTGCAAGCAGAAGGATGGTAGTTCGAATCCCGGCATCCCATATGGTCCCCCAAACCTGCCAGGAACAATTTCTGAGCGTAGAGCCAGGTAGGGTGTTTGTCTTGTGACCAATCCAGGTTCAATCCCCAGCATTCCAGATGGTCCCCCACAGCCTGCCAGCAGTGATTCCTGATTAGAGAGTCAGGAAGTAACCCCTGAGCACTGTCA
Source organism: Suncus etruscus (assembly GCF_024139225.1). NCBI lineage: Eukaryota > Metazoa > Chordata > Mammalia > Eulipotyphla > Soricidae > Suncus > Suncus etruscus. The sequence goes on from NC_064865.1 coordinate 50,303,829, forward strand.
GGTGTGGCCCAAAAACAAAAAAAATTAAAGCAAGGGAGATGGTCAAAAATCTAGAGGACATGGATTGCATATGGGACCTCTAAGTTTGATCTCTAGTATGACATTATCTTTCCACAGCACTCTCAGTTGGGCTCCTTACCCTAGATAAATTGTATTCATTCATTGGTCATTTAGACAATTAGTTGTTCATCTATTTATTCATTTAATTTCATACTCCTTACCAAGCAGCATTTTAGATATTACCATCCAGACTCTAAAGGGTATCATTCCTGTTAGCAAGCAGAAGCTTACCAGGCAGTTGGGGGAGAAACCAGTTTTAGCTAGCAGAAGTAAATGCAGAGCGATCTTCCTTAGAGCATATTCAATAGATTTGGAAAGAAAGATGGTTCCACGTAGAAAGGGCCTGGATAATGGGCATTTTCTCCCTCCTAAAAAGCTTACAAAGCAGGGACCGAATTGATGGTACAGCAGGAAGGAATGGGCAGGGCATTTGCTTTGCATAGGGTCCATATGGATTCCATCTTCTGCACCACATTATGGCTCCCCGGGCACTGCCAGGAGTAATTCCTAAATGCAGAGCCAGGAGTAACCCCAGAGGATCCCTGAGTGTGGCTCAAAAAACAAACAAAAAAAAAATTGTTGGAGGGCCTGGGCATCACTAAGAGAAGCCCCAGTTCCTGAAATCACTGTTTTGTTTAGGTCCTAGTTTTTTTAAAAAAAAAAAAAAAGTGTTGTTTTTATTATAATATTTTAAAATAAAATTATTTAAATGTATATTCTGAAACGTTTGCAATACTAATTACTGTAAGGTAATTTCTCCAGGAAACAGATTCTATCAAGGGTCCAGGGCACTTACCTTGCAATCAGCCTACATGGGGTCAATTCCCCATCATCCCAGATAGTTCCTTGAGCCCACCAAAAGTAAATCCTGAGTGCAGAGCCAGGAGTAACCCCTGAGCACTTCAGGGGATAGCCAAAAATAAATAAATAAATAAATGAATAAATAAAGTTGATTCTCCAAAAATGTCTGAAGCTACTTGCAGTGGAGTGCCTGCAGAGTACTGCAGAAAGCTAAACGGTTGAAGCTCTTTTTCCCCCCACAGAAAAGCTTCAGAAACAATGCTGGAGGGACCAGAGCATTAATATAGTGAGTTAGGGTACTTGCCTGGCATTTGGCCAACCCAACTTGATCCCCAGCACCTGCCAGGTGTGATCCCTGAGTAAAACTCCAGGAGCAAACTCTGAGTCACCACCAGATGTGGCTCAAATATAAGAAAGAGAGGTTGGAGTGGATTGTACAGCTGACAATGTGCTTAACTTGCACCTGGCCAACTAGGGTTCAATCCTTAGGACTCAACCATGGTTTCGCCAGGAAGTGATCCCTGAGTATAGATCCAGAGTAAGCCCTGAGCATCACCAGGTATATATAGCCGAGAGAGAGAGAGAGAGAGAGAGAGAGAGAGAGAGAGAGAGAGAGAGAGAGAGAGAGAGAGAGAGAGAGAGAGAGAGAGAGAGAATTGAAATGCCAAACATGCAGTCCCTGGGCATATACCATATAACCAAATAGTGAGAGTTCTTTTCCTAGGGCAAGGGAAGACATATCCTCTCCCCACCTTCTCTCAAACAGAGGCATAGAGGGTCCTGTTTGTTTTTTGGTTTTTGGGTCACACCCGGTGCTGCTCAGGGGTTACTCCTGGCTTTTTGTTCAGAAATAGGTCCTGGCAGGCATGGAGGACCATATGGGATGCCCAGTTTCGAACCATCATCCTTCCTGGGTTGGTTGCATGCAAGGCAAACGTCCTACCACTGTACTGTCTCTCTGGCCCCCTCAAGCAAGATAGTTTTTATTGAATGAAACTTGCCTAAAAAGACATGAGGAGAGAGAAAGAGGAAATATATGGTCAAGAGACAACATGGACCTCCCCCCCAGAATGGGAAAAAATACAAAAATACATGTTCAAGGGAGGGCAAGGAAGAGTAAGCTGGATCTTCTCCCTTTTTATGCCAATTACAATGGCCAGAACCCAGAAACAGAGGTCTCAAACTCTAAGAGGATTAAGATAAGTACATAAACAAAACTGTTCAAGACCTACTTAGTCAACTCACACAAAAGCAAAGCAAAAGCAATCCTCAACAAATCAGAGAATTAGAAGGCCACCATATCTAGCAAGAATCATGATCCATCATGTGACAAGTTATTTTTTCCCTTTAAAAAAAATTTTTAGGGGCCAGAGAGATAGCATGGAGGTAAGGAGTTTGCCTTTCATGCAGAAGGTCAATGGTTCGAATCCCGGCATCCCATATGGTCCCCCGTGACTGCCAGGAGCAATTTCTGAGCATGGAGCCAAGAGTAACCCCTGAGCACTGCCGGGTGTGACCCAAAAACCACACAAAACAATTTTTTGGGGGGGGCCACACCCGTTTGATGCTCAAGGGTTACTCCTGGCTATGTGCTCAGAAATCGCCCCTGGCTTGGGGGGACCATATGGGACGCCGGGGGATCGAACCGCAGTCCTTCCTTGGCTAGCGCTTGCAAGGCAGACACCTTACCTCCAGCGCCACCTACCCGGCCCCACAATTTTTTTTAATGTTTAATTTTTTATTACTTCTGGGCCACATCCAGCTGTGCTCAAGGATCACTCCTGAAGGGCTTGATGAATCATATGTGATGCCATTGAACCCAGGGTCAGCTGCATGCAAAGTGATTAATTATCTTACCTGCTTACTCTCTTCAACCCCCCCAAACTCACACTTTTTGTTAGCTTTTTTTTTCACCTAAAAGTCTTCAAAGTCTTGGCATAATATTCCTTCAGCTGTAGCCATCCAATCTCTTAATTCTTTTGCTCAGACATGCAGAAAGCAACTGCCCCCCACCCCCTTCAGATACTTATCCCTTCGCACCATAGCTGGGCCGTCATGATTAATTCATTATGCTGAATTAACATAAGCTTTTAGAAAGATCCCTGTCGATATTGTCCACTATCACTCTGATGCTGTCAGCGCCTTCACAGCAGGTTCCGTGGGTGCCTGCTGTCAGGACCCTCTGTGCCTCTGAGCTTTCGGGGGAGATGGAAACCCTTGGAAACAAGAGCCCGGAGAACTTCGTAATTCTTTTGTTCCCTGTCTTAGATAAAAATGGATTTGCTCTATTTGAACAGAGGAAGTATTAATCTGGCAGGAGCTTCTAAATAAGATCTTCTGTTTCCCTCATTGAAAGACTCAGACTTCTTTTCCTCTGGAGGCCACTTTTCAGCTTCTCAAAACTGAAAGACAGGATTTCTGCATTATCAAAGTCAGGGTCCTTTAAGGCCTAAATTATACCGTGCATTTTATTCCCCAACTGTCCTTAGCATTGCTTTGCCATTGGCCAAGTATTTTCACAGGCCTGTCTCCTCATCTAAAAACGTTTGTAAGGGCCGAAGTGATAGCACAGCGATTGGGGTGTTTGCCTTGCATGTGGCTGACTTGGAACAGACCCGGGTTCAATCCCGGGCATCCCATTCCACATGATCTACAGAGCCTGCCAGAAATGATTTCTGAGTGCAGAGCCAGGAGTAGCCCCCTGCATGCCACTGGTGTGGCCTAAAAAAATAAAATAAAATAAAAATAAAAATGGATGGAAACAGCTGCAGATGTTCAGAAAATGACAGAACAGGAGGTGGACAGAGATGAAAACAGAGGGGAAAAAGCATTTAGCTGTAAGCCTGGACACCTTAGGAGCAAGAAGGTTCATTGTCATCCCACTGCAGAGATCTGATACACTGACACCAATAATAAGAAGTAAACGAGTTAACAAAGAGGGCCTGTCTAGATGGCTTAGAGATGGAAACAGATGTTGCACTTGCTTAGAAATGGGGAGTGACAGGAGATCCAAGCTTCTCAAATAGAGCCCCCAGTTAATTCTGTACTTAGGAGGAAATCAAAGAACGAGAGTGCCTGTAGACAAACATGGGGTCCCATCACATTCAGTTTGCGACTGGGAATTTATTTTGGGAATAAAAGCAGATATTCAAGACAAGGACGGGCATATGAAAACAAGAGAAAGCAAAAAGGAAGCAAGTAGAAATAATTCTCTTACCTAGACCTAGGAAGGATACAGACCAAGGAGTGTGGGAACAGTTCAAAATTAATTGTAGGTACTGAGAGAAAGATTAGATGGAAATCTTGGCAAGGCAGTCAGTTAGCTAGCCAAGAATCCCTCCTGTTGCAAGAATATTGAGACTTTGGAGGGGATCTATTTATTATGTTGCTAAGATCTCAGGCAGGAAACCACCAAAACTCAAAAGAACTGAGTTGAAAGGCAGATTTTGAGAAAAGACAAGTTGGCCTACTGATAGCTACCAATTTCATGGCCAATTTTATTGCTGGAAGCTGAGTCTTAATCCAACAGAAAAATTGAGGTACTCAAAATCTTGTTCTTTCTTGGTCTCCTGGACCAAGCCAGAGAAAGAGGAAGAAAATTCTTGTGCTTCGGGATTTATTCATCTCACTGCTGATGATCAGAGCAAACACAACTTCTCTCTGGACAAGGTATCTGTAATGTAGGGCCACAGACAGGAATACCAAATACAAACTCTCAAATACAGACTGTAAAATTTAAAAATAAATTTAAAAAAGGAACAACAATACAAAGTGTTCTTATTGGAAGAAATGGGCTTCCCAGCTGTACTTCCTCTCAGGAAATTAATTAGAATAAATTAAAGAGGAAAACAGAAGAGTGTCACTCCCCCCCCCACTTTTGTACCTTTTCACCTCCTCTCAAACTCAAGCCTTGTTGAATTTGTTTACTGGAAACCAGGATATGGAAAGTATTTTTGGACTGAGTTTTTAAAACTCCAAAGAAATCGGAATGTTTTGCTTGATGTACAAAAGAGCAGCAATGAGTTTCTTTCAGAAATTAAAAAAAAAATGGTTTCATATTGAAGTTGTCTAAACAAATCACCAAATACATCAACACAAAGTAGCAGTCAGTGGTCTTAAACATCCTATTTTGATCTCAAACAATGAATATACCATAGACAGAGTATAAAACAAGTTTGATGGATAAAGTTCATCAAGAAAGAGAAGATGGGGGGGCCGGGCGGTGGCGCTAGAGGTAAGGTGCCTGCCTTTCCTGCGCTAGCCTTGGACGGACCGCGGTTCAATCCCCCAGCTTCCCATATGGTCCCCCAAGCCAGGAGTGACTTCTGAGCGCATAGCCAGGAGTAACCCCTGAGCATCACCTGGTGTGGCCCAAAAACCAAAAAAAAAAAAGAAAGAGAAGATGGGAGCCAGAGCCATAGTACAGTGAGTAGCACATTTGCTTTGCATGCTATTGACCTGGGTTCAATCACTAGCACCTCATATGAGCCTGCCATGAGTGATCCCTGAACATGGAGCTAAAAGTGAGCACTGAGCACCAATGGATGTGGTCCGCCCCCCAAAGAGAGAGAAAAGATTTTAAAAAATAAATAAAGAGGAAGGAAGGAAGGAAGGAAGGAAGGAAGGAAGGAAGGAAGGAAGGAAGGAAGGAAGGAAGGAAGGAAGGAAGGAAGGAAGGAAGGAAGGAAGGAAGGGAGGGAGGGAGGGAGGGAGGGAGGGAGAGGGAGGAGGGAGGGGGAGGGAGGGAGGGAGAGAGAAAGAGAGAGAAGAAAGAAAGAAAGAAAGAAAGAAAGAAAGAAAGAAAGAAAGAAAGAAAGGAAGGAAGGAAGGAAGGAAGGAAGGAAGGAAGGAAGGAAGGAAGGAAGGAAGGAAGGAAGGAAGGAAGGAAGAAAGAAAGAAAGAAAGAAAGAAAGAAAGAAAGAAAGAAAGAAAGAAAGAAAGAAAGAAAGAAAGAAAGAAAGAAAGAAAGAAAGAAAGAAAGAAAGAAAGAAAGAAAGAAAGAAAGAAAGAAAGGAATCCATAAAAATAAACACACAAGGCATGAAGAGAAAATCAAAACCACCACACACAGGGGCATGAGATAGCTTAGCAGCTAATGTGTGACTGACCTTTTGATCCCCAGTACCATTGACATCTGCCAAGTGCCATCCATCCCGGTGGCTTGCTGTTAGTGCCTGGCAGCTCTGCAGTCTGAGATCCACAGCCCACTTTGATCATGCGTGTGCTCCTCAGCAAGCATGTGTGGGAGCACCACAACAAGCCCCTGAATGTGAAAGCACCACAACGAATTGAATGTGATCCCAAATGAGCATGTGTACAAGCATGCCAAGCAAAGGGGAGTCCCTCCCCTCCTTTGAGCCAAACCATCAAGTGTTCCAAATGCATCACCAACATTTGATTGTGTGGTAGGTACCCCATGGGCATCCCAACCACATGTGGAAATGCCACATCAAGCATGTGTGACTCCCTTAGTCGTGGGGGACACTTTCACATAGATCAGAAGAAGCAGAAAACAATAGGTTGGGAATTTTAAATATTGGACAAATTACAATGGACGACGAGTGAATGTATCAATGGAAAATATATATATATATATATATATATATATATATATATATTTGGTTTTTGGGCCACACCTGGCGGTGCTCAGGGGTTTCCCCTGGCTGTCTGCTCAGAAATAGCTCCTGGCAGGCACGGGGGACCATATGGGACACCGGGATTCGAACCAACCACCTTTGGTCCTGGATTGGCTGCTTGCAAAGCAAACGCCGCTGTGCTATCTCTTCGGGCCCGGAAAATATTTTTTATGAAAGGATGGTGTAGGAGCCGAAGCGGTGGTGCAAGCGGTAGGGAGTTTGCCTTGCATGCACTAACCTAGGACGGACTGCAGTTCGATCCCCTGGGGCTCCATATGGTCCTACAAGCCAGGAGGAACACACCACATCACCGGGTGTGGCCACCCCCCAAAAATGATATTAGATACAGTCAAACAGATCATAATCATCTGGAATGGGGCTGAAGCTATAGCACAGCGAATAGGACTTTTGCTAGGGTTCAATTCCCAGCATCTCGTATGGTCTCCAGAGCTTGCCAGGAGTTATTTCTGAGCACAAAGCCAGGAGTAAGCCTGAGTGCTGCCAGATGTGGCCCCAAAACAAAAGCAAAGCAAAACAACAACAACAAAACAACTGTAAATAATCTGGAATATAGTGAAGAGAGAAAAGAGAGAAAAGGCCCCCATGCTCAATTTGACTGGCTTTAGAAAAAAAAAGAAAAGAAAAGAGAGAAAAGGGCCGGAAAGAGATAAAGAAATGATAGAGAAGCAGGGACTGATTGCCTTTGCTTTTCTGTAAAGAGTCAGGGGGCTTTAAAGATGATGCAACAGTAAAGATTTTTTTGGGGGGGGTGCACAACCAGTGATGCTCAGGGGTTACTCCTGGCTATGCGCTCAAAAATCGCTCCTGACTTGGGGGACTATATGGAACGCCAGGAGATCTAACCACAGTCTGTCCTAGGCTAGTGCAGGCAAGGCAGACGCCTTACCGCTTGCGCCACTGCTCCGGCCCCCAGGAAAGTTATTTGCCTTGTATGTAACTAGCCCAGTTTTATTTCAGGCATCACATGATTCACTGGGCATCGCCAGGAGTGATCACCAAACACAAAATTAAGACCAGTCCCTTTGCACTTCTAGGTCTGATCCAAGTCCCTGAACCCCTTAGAATAGAGGTAGATAGATAATAAGTATTTTAGATTTTATGAGTCATCAGGTCTCTGTTTAGACTGCTCACCCAGTTTATTAAAAATCAGTTTGACTGTCTTTTGAGGGCAACCCCACATGGCCTACTCCCAGCGAAGTGCTGTGGAGTTGCTCCTAGTGGAGTTTGGTGATTTTTGCAGTGCAGAGACTCAAATCATGCAGCTTTCTACATGCAAAACATGCACTCAGTCCCTTTGAGCTATCTCTTTGACCCCTGTCAAATTTCTATTATTAACATGCATTTGGGGGCTGAAACCATAGCACAGCAATAAGGCATTTGCCTTGCACCTGGCCAACCTGGGACAGACCCAGATTCAATCCCTGGTATCCCATATGGTCCCCCTGAGCCTACCAGGAGTGATTTCTGAAAGCAGAGCCAGGAGCAACTCCTGAATGCTTTATGGTATGACCCAAACTCCCCCGCCAAAAGAAGAAAATGCATTTTATTTTATTTTGAGGCACATGTGGTGGTGATCAGGGATTACTCCTGTCTCTATGTTGGTAAATCACTCCTGGAAGTGCTGGAAGTTCAATCCGAAGGGGATTGAAACAAGAATGGCCTTGTACAAGGCAAGCACTATAATCCCTGTGCGTGCTCTCTGTCTGTTTCTCTCTCTCTCTCTCTCTCTCTCTCTCTCTCTCTCTCTCTCTCTCTCTCTCTCTCTCTCTCTCTCCCCTTCTCTCTCTCTTTCTCTCTCTCTCTCTCTCTCTCTCTCTCCCCTTCTCTCTCTCTTTCTCTCTCTCTCTCTCTCTCTCTCTCTCACACACACACACACACACACACACACACACACACACACACACACACACGCATATCCTGTGCATTTTTAAAAGAATGTCTATGGGCCAGAGAGAAAGCACAGTAGGTAGAGCATTTGCCTTGCATCTGGCGTACATAGCTTGATCCCCAAATCCCATAGGGTCCCCCCAAGCTTGCCAGGAGTAATTTCTGAGTGCACACCTGAGTAACCCCTGAGTGCTGCCATGATGTGCCCCCCCAAAAAACAAACAATCAAACAAACAAAAAAGAATGTCTGGGAAATCCCAACAACAAGAAGAAAGATAACCACAAGGATATTAGGGGAAATCTTAATGAATAATAGTTGAATTGTAACAGAATATATAAGAACACACACAACCCAACACCTATTCAGAGAAACCTAAAACCACATATTAAAGTCTATTTATCTTTGTTCCTTTTACCCTATCTGTATGAATTATCTGATTTCTGGCAACACACTCCCCCCCAAAATAAGAGAGAGAAAAAATTTACAAGGTATGTGAAAGGTGAAGCCAAAAAAAAATTAGAAAAGACAAAGTCAGCCTTAATGGTAGAGGTTTAAGGATAAAGTTAGGAATTTAAAGTTACTGTGCTTAAGAAGCTAAAGATTCTAATAACGGAAAGGGATTTAGTGCAAGAACAGGTGGGCAGCTTAAGCAGAGATGTAAACGCAAAGAAAGAATCTAAAGAAAATTCCAGAATTTTAAAACCACTGAAGTAGAAATGAAGGATCTCTTTCAAGGATGTTTGGAAATAGGAGCTCAGTAAGGAAGGAATTGGGAAGATTGTAGGCCAATTAAAACCTCCCAGGCTTTAAAGAAACAGAGAAGAGTTTTTAAAAAAGAACAGGGTAAGGGCTGGTGACATTACAGTAGATAGGGCCCTTGCCTTGCATGCTATTGACCCAGGTTCAATCCCTGGCATTCCATATGGTTCCCTAAGCACTGCCAGAAGTGATTCCAGAGTACAGAGCCAGGAGTAACCCCTCAGCATTGCTGGTTTAGTCCAAAAATAAATAAATAAATAAACAAATAAATAAATAATAAAAATGAGCAGGATATCATGGGATGGGATAAATTCCATGTAACATAATGTACTCATCTGGTATTTGAAAATACGGGAAAGCTAAAGAGAAAAAAGAGAGAATAAAGCAGAAGAAAAAAAAATTCAGAAATACTGACTGAGAATGTCTCTGCAAACCATGGATCTGAGAAACTCACAGATCAGCGAGAAGGATAAATACTGAATGATGTAGAAATCTCAAAGACAAAGAGGTAGCCAGGAGAGAAGCCGGTGGGGAAGAAAACATTGTCTGTAGAGACAAAATGAGAAATATTACATTAGCCCTCTCGTCAGAAACCATGCAAGCAAGACTTGAGTAGAGTGAAATATTTTAAGATGTTGAAAGAAGAAAATATATCAACTGAGAATCCTGTCTGCAGAGAAATTATTCTTCAAATGTGGCAAAGAATTGACTGGAGACATAGGCAGAAAGTAAGGCACTTGCCTTGTGTGCAGCTGATTCGGGTTTGATCAGAACCACAGCTAGTTCCCCAGATTCTTGCTAGGAGTGAGCCCTGAGCACCCAGGGTATGGCCCCCAAACAAAAAACAAACCAACAAAACCAAGGGACCAGAGTGATAGCACAGTGGTTAGGGCGCTTGCCTTGCACTAGGTCAACCTGAGTTCAATCCCCAGCATCCCATGTGGTCCCCTGAGCCAGTCAGGAGCGATTTCTTTTAATTTGGGGGGGAGGTGTTGGGGCCACACCTGGTGATGCTCAGGGGTTACTCCTGGCTATGTGCTCAAAAATCGTTCCTGGCTTGGGGAAACCATATGGTACATTGGGGAATCGAACCGCAGTCTGTCCTAGGTCAGCGTGCGCAAAGCAAACGCTTGTGCCACTGCTCCGGCCCCCAGGAGTGATTTCTGATTGCATAGTCAGGGGTAACCCCTGAGTGCCATCAGGTGTGGCCCAAAATAATAAAATAGAACAAAAGAAAGTTATATATAAAGATATAGGCAAATAAATGAACTCCATGTAATGATAAAAGCATTGGGCTTTAAATGTAAAACTGAGATTACCAAATGATTTTGAGATTTTTTTAGTGTAATTGGACCATATATTTAGATTATGGAAAACCATTGTTTCATGTCTACAATTTTATGTCAAGTCAAAAAGAACAAGAATATCCTATGAGAAAGACTAATAAAAGCCTAAAAAAAAAATAGAACAAACAAAACCATGTTTAAGTTAGTTAGAGGATGAATTCACTTGTACTTATTCTATTATTAAGTATGAAAGCTTATTTTGGGGAACAAAATAAACGTATATACATTTATTATATAAGATAAAATTATAAATATATATCATAGTTTATTCTGTTTTCCTTAGCACTACAATATAGTTTCTGACAGAGATAAGAAGAAAGAATTGGATAAATTCAAAGAAAGGAAAAGCAGATAATTGCACAGAACCTTTCTTAAGCAGAAGTAGAGGGGTTACCAAATCAGGAAATAAAGGGGCTCCCCCTTTCAGCAAGCTCTGGGTTTCCCTTAAGCCACCCCATAAAGGTCAGGAACCTCCTGGCCCACACCCTATTTTTGCTCAGGTCTCCAGGACTGTACCAGCAGAGCATAGGGGACCAAGTGGAGATGGGAATGGAACCTGGGTCAGCCACATGGAAGGCACCTTAAGCTTTGTTTTATTTCACTGGCCTGAATTTAAAAAATTAAAATTAAAAATTTAAAAGAATTAAAATTAAAATGAACAGAAGGGGATGGAGTAATAGCACAGCAGGTAGGGCATTTGCCTCACAAGCTGGCCAACCCAGTTTCAACAGGAGTAACCCCTGAGCCATCCATTGTGGCCCAAAAACAAAAACAAACAAAAAAATGAAAATAAGCAAGAGAAGACAAGAAATGGAAAAAATGTAGCTTTATGACACCGGGACTGCTATTGTTCTGCTTTGTTTGGTCTCCTTTGAAGCCCAATTTCTGCAGAATGAGCTTCTCATCTGCCTTGATAAATCTTGTTTGGCCTCCAGGTGCCTCAACTCTCTCTCTCTCTCTCTCTCTCTCTCTCTCTCTCTCTCTCTCTCTCTCTCTCTCTCTCTCTCTCTCTCTCCCCTCTCTCCTCTCTCTGTCTCCTCTCTCTCTTCTCTGTCTCCTCTCTCCCCTCTCTCCTCTCTCTCCTCTCTCTGTCTCCTCTCTGTCTCCTCTCTCTCCTGTCTCCTCTCTCTTTCTCCTCTCTCTCTCTTCTCTCTCTCTTTCTCTCTCTCTCCCCTCTCTCCTCTCTCTGTCTCCTCTCTCTCTCTCTCTCTCTCTCCCCTCTCTCCTCTCTCTGTCTCCTCTCTCTCTTCTCTGTCTCCTCTCTCCCCTCTCTCCTCTCTCTCCTCTCTCTGTCTCCTCTCTGTCTCCTCTCTGTCTCCTCTCTCTCCTGTCTCCTCTCTCTTTCTCCTCTCTCTCTCTTCTCTCTCTCTTTCTCTCTCTCCTCCCTCTCTCCTCTCTCTGTCTCCTCTCTCTCTCTCTCTCTCTCTCTCTCTCTTCTCCCAGTTCTCCCCTTATCTCCTGGGCCCCAGGCACCACTTGCTGGTGAAGACTGGCCCTAAAACCAAAATAATAAATTAATAAGCAAACAACATTTTTAAAGGTTTTAGGACTGGAGAGCAAGTAGAGCAGCTAAGGTGCTAGTCTTGCATAAGGCTGACCCAGGTTTGATTCCCAGATCCATATGGGATGCCAGGATCAATACCCTACTTGCTGTGCTGTTGCTCTGGCCCCTTTATACGGTCTTTTTTTTTTTTTTTTTTTTTTTTTGGTTTTTGGTTTTTGGGTCACACCCGGAAGCACTCAGGGGTTACTCCTAGCTTTATGCTCATAAATTGCTCCTGGCAAGCTTGGGGGACCATATAAAATGCTGGGGTTCTAACCACCATCCTTCTGCATGCAAGGCAAACGTCCTACCTCCATGCTATCTCTCCGGCCCTATATAATCTCTTGAGCTCCTCCAGAAGTAATCCCTGAGCAACCAAGTGATTACTGGATATGGGCCCCAAAACCAAAACAAAAAACAAAAAAAGGTCATGGGCAAGGCAAATGCCCGACCCAATGTTCCAGCCCCCAAAAAGTCTCTCTTATTAATTTTATTTTTATTTTTGTCTCTTGTGTCTGACTCATCTTCAATTCTCTAATAACTTCCTCTCACCTCCATTGTGTATCACTCTTGTATCCAGTCTGTTGTTTTGGGGTGATACCCAGATATGCTCAGGGCTTTCTCCTGGCTCTGAGCTCCGTACTTTCTGAACTTGGGGAATCATATGGGGTGTTGGGAATAATATGGAATTCCAGGGATCTAACCCTGGTCACTTGTGTGCAAGGCAAGTACCCTAACTACTATATTATCAAACCAACCTCTACTCTTGACTTTTTGTTTTTGGACTTCACCCAGCTGTATTCAGGGCTTACTCCTTGTTCTGTGCTCAGGGATCATACCTTGTGGCGCTCAGGGAACCATATGGGATGTAACTGAAGTTGTTCATGTGCGGGCAAACTTCCTATCCACTGTACTATCTCTCTTCTGGCCCCACTCTTGATTTTAAAAGTTTTCTTTCTTTTTCATTAGTAGAGGGATATACCTAGTAGTGCTGAGAGAGAGAGAGAGAAAGAGGGAGAGAGAGAGGGAGAGAGAAAGATACAATGCTTTAAGCCATATGGCAGTCCTTGGGCAAATATCATATAACCAAATATGAGAGTACTTTCCTAGGGCAAGTGAAGACATACACTCCTTTTCTCTCTCTCTCTTTCTTTCCCTATCTCTATCTTTATATCTATCTCTATCTATCTTTCATTCCATAAGGATATTTGCCATTTAGCAAATATCCCTTTCCACTCCATTTTTACTGTTGTGATGTCTGAGACCACATACTTGGTTATAGTGTCAACATGGTTTAATGAGATGGGTGCACCATAAATTGCAAGCTCTGTTGTAGTAATCAGAGTCAATCCACCACCATAATCATGCTTGGCAAGGCAGACCAGTGCTGGGGCTTAAGGGCAGGCACTTTTATCACTGTGCCAGACTATTTTCTGGTGCCCTCAGAGCCAGTCTTGGAGCACTACTAAGTTCTTCTCTCTCCAGGCCATTCCTGCCTGGCTCGTACAACCAATGTGAGTTTGAGTTGAACAACACTAACCACTACCCTCTACTGCCAACCCAGAAACTAGCACTTGATATTAATATTTGGCATCTTAGACTTCACTATTTCAGTTCCTGCTTTTAGAAAGGGGACATGACTGCATGGGCTGGAGATCTTGTTTTGTATTCCTGGTCTTGACTTCAGGCATTGAACAATTCCCAGAGTAGCCCCAGAGTGACCACCAATCACTGAGCCAAGGATAGTCAGTCCTTGAACATCACTGGGTGTAACCCCAAAATAAAACAAACTCGGTTGTCACTCTCATGGCAATGGAAGAGCAGAAACAATGTCCCATTAAATATATGGAAGTGATCCCTCAACACCCTAGTTTAATACTTTGTGTTGGCGTTTGCTCTTTCTGTTTCACTTATTGTACTCTGGGGGGGAAACATCATATCATATACAAATGCTTGTCATTCTTTAATCAGTTTCTTAAATTACAATGACCAAAGTAGTCTCTTCATTAGGAAAAGGCCCATTTTCCCTCTGAATATTTTTGTGGGGGTCGGGGATACTTCTGGAGATGTTCAGGGATTCCTCTTGGCTCTACACTCAGAAATCACTCCTGGCAGGGCTTGGGGAACCATATGAGATGCTAGGATTGAACACAGGTCAGCCACATAAAAGGAAAACATTCTATCTGCTGTTCTATTGCTCTAGTTCTCTGATATTTCCTTTTTTTTTAATTATTTGGCTTAACAGAGAGTGCTAACCCATGTATGAGTTTCTCTTGTTTTATTTTTTTTTGTTTTGTTTTGTTTTCTTGGGTCACACCTGATGGTGCCAGGGGTTACTCCTGACTCTGTGCTTAGAAATCACTCCTGGCAGGCTCAGGGGACCATATGGGATGCCGGGATTCGAACCACCATTGGTCCTGGGTCAGCTGCTTGCAAGGCAAACACCCTACCGCTGTGCTATTTCTCCGGCCCCAGTTTCTCTTGTTTTAGGATGACAATTTTTCCTCTCAAGCCAGAGAGGCAGAAAGGTAATAGTAGGAAACCCAATGGAAATCGTTTTTTGATCTCTTGCTCTTTCGGTATGGCACCTACCACACCCAGGACGGCTGAGGGATTTCTACCAGAGCAACATGGGAGCCTCAATGCTTAGAGATAAGTAAAATAGAAAAGTTCCTTATGCTCTAAAAGTATCAAAAATAGAGTGATTTCTATGGGCTGTAATAATTGTAAAGCAAAAAAAAAAACACTGACCTGCATCCCATATGGTCCCTTGAGCTGTGCCAAGAGTGATTCCAGTATTGAAAAGCCAGGAGTAAGTCTTAGCACCACAGGGTGTGGCCCCTAAACAAAAACAACAACAGAAAACAAAGTGGTTGCTTATCTAATCTTCCAAGCTTAATTATTCAGCAAATTTAATTAAGATTCCAAATTGTTCTAGAAAATTCTAATGTTGGCCAGTTTATTGAACAACAGATTCTGATGTCATCAGAAAGACTCTTCTGTCAGTTCCTTTTTTTTTTTTTTTTCCCTCAGCTACTTTCTTACTTTGGTTTCTTTGAGCTCTACCATTGATGAATAAAGGACCATTGTAGTAGTCAACATTTTTTAAAGATTTGTGAAAAACAGCTTCTGACAGAAAGAGCCATTTTTGCTGCTAAATAAATTTATGTAAATATATAAAATACATATATATATATCTAAAGACATTTTGATAACCTATTATGGAACTGAGCATTTGATTATGCTTTGAATATAAGAGATTGATGATACATAAGTGTCCAGTTTCTTTGGAATTTCTAAACATAAATGTTGGCATGAAAGGGATGTGAATGGTGGAAGCCAGATCATATGATGCCTTTTAAGAATAAATATAAATTGCTCATTTCATAATCTGTTAAAACCAGGACACTTGGTCTTTGTTCCATGAGAAATCAATCAAGAATTTTGACAAAGAATTCCTTTGCTTTTTAAAAAAAAATGAATTCACACTCTTCCCTTCACAGGCTACTAAATTAACAAGAAATGAAAAAATAAATTAGGCCATAAAGAAGTGAAAAGATGAATTTGTTTTAAAGATACTGTGTTGACAGGAAGGAAATCCATGTGCAAAACATATCTTTAAAGTACAGCGCTTGTATTTATATTAGTATGGAAATGTGAATTCAACTCCAACAGTTCTAGAACCAATATGCAGGGAGAAATATGAGCAGTCATATGATTTAGAGTTCGAGGAATAAATCCAAACAGGGTTCACAAGAAGGTAATTCTCCCTCATACAAACAGCCAAAATCACCATTTCCCTGTGGCACTTCAGAGTTCTGTTCTAACACTGTAGATGATAAAAATAAATAAATAAATAAAAAAATGGTTCAGCGCAGCCAACGTTGATCGAGCTTCTCTGAGATTCATTTTGATATGTCAACTTGACAGCCATGATTCCCAGATTTGTGGTTAAACATTTTTCCAGATATTTCTGAGAGGGTGTTTTGAATGAGATGAACTTTGAAATTCAGGGCTCTGAGCGAATCTGATGGTCTGGGATGCAGGTGGACTTCAGCCAATCAGTAAAGGCCTGAGGTGGGCCCAAGCCTGCTTTGTGTCTACAGACATATAGACCAACCTATTCCAATGGAATTTCCAGAGACTGTCTCTCTCTTCCACTCTCAAACCAGAGGAACATCAATAGGCTTCTATATTCCCCCTCACCCTGGCTTCTCAGATTCTGTTGATAGAACCATCTCTTTCCCCAGAATTTGGATTTGGGAGTAAGAGAAACTGGTGATCTATTTCTTGAAAAGAGGAATGATGAATATTCCAGAATGTTGTATGGCTACCACCCACTCAAACTGAGTAGCAAGCAAATCTTGGCAGTGAGAGAAGTAACTCCAGGCATTAAGAGAAGCAGAGAGGGCCTGGAGAGATAGCACAGCGATGTTTGCCTTGCAAGCAGCCGATCCAGGACCAAAGATGGTTGGTTTGAATCCCGGTGTCCCATATGGTCCCCCGTGTCTGCCAGGAGCTATTTCTGAGCAGACAGCCAGGAGTAACCCCTGAACACCGCCGGGTGTGACCCAAAAACAAAAACAAAAACAAAAAAAAGAAGCAGAGAGTAAGAGACAGAGAGAAAGTAATGCATTCCACATTCAGTCTCACCCGGGAATGCTCCTTCTGATGAATTCTTTGGTTTTGAGTTTGTTTTTATTTGTGGCAACCAAAAAAATTCCAACTAATATTCCCTAGGCCATTTGTCAGCCACTAGGGATATGGAGACTTAAAGTATGTGGATCCTTGGGCCCGGAGAGATAGCACAGCAGTGTTTGCCTTGCAAGCAGCCGATCCAGAACCTAAGGTGGTTGGTTCGAATCCCGATGTCTCATATGGTCCCCTGAGCCTGCCAGGAGCTATTTCTGAGCAGATAGCCAGGAGTAACCACTGAGCATCGCCGGGTGTGGCCCAAAAACCAAAAACCAAATAAAAAAAAAAAAGTATGCGGATCCTCACATTAGGCAATTTACAGCAACATGGATGGAACTAGAGGGTATTTGAGTGAAGTCAGTGAGAAGGAAAAGGAGAGATACAGAATGACCTCTCAAATGTGTAAGTCTTAAAGATGCATAGCAAGGCAGCAACAAAGGGTCAAAGGCAACATAACAGGAAAACTTATGTATGAATTTGAGTTGGGGGGGTTAAAGGAAGGGCAGTGGTGGGGTTCTTGGGGGATAGAAATGGGTACACTAGTGATGGGTATGATGCTGGAATTATATGTATGAGAAACTATTCTTGACAGATTGTAAATTGCAGAATCTCAAGCAGTCCAGAAATTGTATGTTTCTTATTCCACTTGCCAACTCCCATCAAAACCAAAGAAAAACAACAACAAACAATAACCAACCCACCTAGCACAAACTCTTCCTCGAAAGGAACTTCCAGCACCCTAGAGACGGGTCAACATGTCAGTGAATAAAGTCTACACGGTACAGGGCTGGAGAGATAGCATGGAGGTAAAGCGTTTGCCTTTCATGCAAGAGGTCATCGGTTCGAATCCCAGCGTCCCATATGGTCCCCTGTGCCTGCCAGGAGCAATTTCTGAGCATGGAGCCAGGAGTTGTAACCCCTGAGCACTGCCGGGTGTGACCCAAAAACCACAAAAAAAAAAAAAAAAAAAAAAAGTCTACACGGTACAGCGAGTGAGGAGAAACTTAGAGTTGTCATATTTAGAAAACAAAAGTGAAACCAGGATGTCTGGTTAATTCGGAAGTTTAGATGAAGAATGAACAAATTCTATTCACACTCTCAAGTACTTTGGCAACCTCAGAGAGCTACTGTGATCAGATTTGAAAGAGGAGAGTAAACTCAAATAGGGGTGTCTTGACAATTTTATTTTAGTGAACTAATGGCATCTACTTTTTTTTGTGTGTGTTTTTTGTTTTGGTTTTTGGGCCACACTTGGCAATGCTCAGGGTTACTCCTGGCTGTCTGCTCAGAAATAGCTCCTGGCAGGCACGGGGGACCATATGGGACACCGGGATTCGAACCAACCACCTTTGGTCCTGGATCGGCTGCTTGCAAGGCAAACGCCTCGCTGTGCTATCTCTCCGGGCCCGGCACCTACATTTTTAAAGCCAAAATAATGTTAATACCTCTTCATATAAGAATCTTAGTATCTGCTTTTTGTTTGTTTTGTTTTGTTGGCTACACCCGGCAGTGCTCAGGGTTAACTCCTGGCTTTGTGTTCAGAAAATTGCTGCTGGCATGCTCCAGGAACCATATAGGATGCCAGAAATAGAACCTGGGTTTGTCTTCAATCAGCTGCATGCAATCTCTGTGCTATCTCTCTGGCCCCTAATAGGGCGTTTTATTAATCATTTACCACCTTAGTCCTCTAGGGAAGAAATGTTTAGGCTGAGAGTTTTGTTTTGGGGTTTTTTTTTAGGGGGGAGGGTCCTAGATCACACCTGTTGATGTGAGCTCAGGAGCTACTCCTGGCCCTGTGATCAAGAATATTCCCAATCTCTCCTTGAGAATACAATGTGGGGGCCCAGAGAGATAGCACAGCGGCGTTTGTCTTGCAAGCAGCCGATCCAGGACCAAAAGTGGTTGGTTCGAATCCCGGTGTCCCATATGGTCCCCCGTGCCTGCCAGGAGCTATTTCTGAGCAGACAGCCAGGAGTAACCCCTGAGCAGCTGGGTGTGGCCCAAACCCCCCCCCCCAAAAAAAGAGAGAATACAATGTGGAAGACTCAACTACAGTGAGTCGAATGTAAGGCAAGCACGGAAACCCTTGCTGAGTTTGAAGGCTAAGTAAGAGCATATTAGGTGGGAAAAGGGAAAAGGGAGAAAGAAAACATGTGGCCAACGGCACAAAAGTATGTGTGGAGACCACACACAGGCATTTTGATATTGCTAATGCGTCCCAGTGCAGGCATGGAGATGAAAGCTGTGGGTTGATGCATTGGGATTAAGATGACTGGCTAAATCCAAACAACCATTTCCCTTCCTGTACACAGCCACATGGAATGCCAGGAAAGATATTTTCAGGGCAGAAATTCATCGCAACATTAGGAGGGCTAGAAGTAGCATGTAAAAGTGTTTAAGAATTTCTGGAAATTATAACAATTATAGCATCAGATTAGCATAGAACTAAGAGAGAGAAAAACTTCAGCTGAAACACTAACAGGAGAGAGTCACTTCTGTCTTATTTTGAGGGAAAGTAGAGACGTCCTTAAGGCAACCTGGAACCCACTGCCAATGAATGGAACAAAGAGAGAGAATAGTCCTAACATAGCACTGTGGCAATCAGCCAAAAATGAGACTGAACCAGGAGATGGGACAAAGGATGGAGTACATGCTGTGCATGCAAGACCTGGGTGCCCTAGACTCACTGGATGGTCCCCTGAGCACCACTAGAAAAAAATACAAAAACAGCCCCAATACAAAAAATGGCGGGAAATATCTGGCTTGGAACAAACAATAGGACCTCTTTGGTCTCCTTTCTCTTCCTAGGTGATGTTGATAATGTCTTTCTTTCTTTCTTTCTTTCTTTCTTTCTTTCTTTCTTTCTTTCTTTCTTTCTTTCTTTCTTTCTTTCTTTCTTTCTTTCTTTCTTTCTTTCTTTCTTTCTTTCTTTCTTTCTTTCTTTCTTTCTTTCTTTCTTTCTTTCTTTCTTTCTTTTTTCTTTCTTTCTTTCTTTCTTTCTTTCTTTCTTTCTTTCTTTCTTTCTTTCTTTCTTTCTTTCTTTCTTTCTTTCTTTCTTTCTTTCTTTCTTTCTTTCTTTCTTTCTTTCTTTCTTTCTTTCTTTCTTTCTTTCTTTCTTTCTTTTTGGAGGGGGCCACTCCTGGCGGTGTTCAGGGGTTACTCCTAGCTCTGCACTCAAGAATTACTCCTGGCAACTTGAGAGAACAAATGGATACTAGGGATCGGACTTGAGTTGGCTGTGCTTAAGGTAATTTCCATACCCACTGTACTATATCATTCAGGCCCCTGATGTTGACTATATATATTTGAAATATACATAAAGAAATTTTTGTTTTGTTTTGTTTTGGGGCCACACCCAGCGATGCTCAGGGGTTACTCCTGGCTGTCTGCTCAGAAATAGCTTCTGGCAGGCATGGGGGACCATATGGGACACCGGGATTTGAACCAACCACCTTTGGTCCTGAATCGGCTGCTTGCAAGGCAAACGCCGCTGTGCTATCTCTCCGGGATAAAGAAAATTTTTAATTGGGGACACACCCAGAAGTGCTCAGGGCTTACTCCTGACTCTGTGCTCAGGGTATAGTATTGGGGATTGAATTTGGGTTGGCCATGTGCAAAGCAAGTGCCCTACCCTCTGTACCATTGTTCCAGCTCAGAATGTTGTATCTAAGCATGACAAGGAATTCTTGGGGTTCAAGTTAAAAGTAGCATAGCTATTTGGGTCAGAGCAAAGCAAGAATAAGCCAAAGGTAACTCTAGAAATTTTGGACAAGTCTAGAAAAGTTCAAACTGAAGTCCTGAGCTCTGTTTTCTCTCTCGAGAATAGTGTTTCTAAAGATAAGTAGAGGATCCCAGGTAAGAGTAAGATATATTACCTAACATGCCATTATCTCTTCATACACACATGTAGTATATGTGTTATTATATCTAATACATTTGAATACATGCTATATGTGATATTATATCTATGTTCTTTTTTCTACCTTGACATATATCCCTCTATAACAAACTTTTTTAAATTTTGGTTTTTGGGCCACACCTAGAAATGTCCAGGGGTTACTCCTGGCTCTACACTCAGAAATTACTACTGAATGAATTGGCCAAAGTAATAGCCCTAGGGCATTTGCCTTGCACACAGCCAACTTAGGTTCGATCCCTCGCATCCCATATGGTCCCCTGAGCCAGCCATGAGTGATTTCTTTTATTTGTTTTATTTAATTATTTTTGGTTTTTGGATCACACCCAGCTGTGCCAAGAGATTTCTCCTGGCTCTGTACTCAGATGTCGCTCCTGGCAGGCTCAGGGGACCTTATGGGATGCCTGGAAT
Organism: Suncus etruscus; assembly: GCF_024139225.1. Lineage (NCBI taxonomy): Eukaryota > Metazoa > Chordata > Mammalia > Eulipotyphla > Soricidae > Suncus > Suncus etruscus. Next base: position 50,324,905 of record NC_064865.1, read on the forward strand.
CGAACTGGAGTCCATCCAAGGTTGGCTGCATGCAAGGCAAATACCCTACTAGTGTTATCACTCTTGCCCTGCAGGAGTGATTTCTGAGTTCAGAAGTAACACCTAAGCCCTGCTGGATGAGGCTCCAAAACAAAAACAAAAACAAAATCAAATTACTACTGAAGCTGTTACGATAGGGCCCGGAGAGATAGCACAGCGTCATTTGCCTTGCAAGCAACCGATCCAGGACAAAAGGTGGTTGGTTCGAATCTCGGTGTCCCATATGGTCCCCTGTGCCTGCCAGGAGCTATTTCTGAGCAGACAGCCAGGAGTAACCCCTGAGCATCGCCGGGTGTGGCCCAAACCCCCCCCCAAAAGATAGTACAGAAGGTGGGCACATGCAGCTGGTCCAAGTTCTATTGCCAGCATCACATATAGTTCCCAAGAATCCTCAGGAGTGATTCCTGAGTGCAGAGCCAGGAATAACCCCTGAGCATTGCCAGAAGTGGCCCCTAAGCTATTAAATAAAAAAATAAAAAAAGAAGCAGAAATGACTCCTAGTTGGTGTTTGGGGAATTAAACTTGGGTCAGCCATGCAAGAAAAGTGTTCTACATGCTGTTCTCTATCTCTAGCCCTCCATCAAAACTTTAAAATTAGTGTCCAGGGAGATAGCATTGGGGAAGAACACATAATTGTGTACTCTGACCCTGATTCAATCCCCAGTAGCACCTTCTCCTCAGGCCCAGCAATAACATTCTGGCCTAGTTGGCTGCATATGGATAGGACTGGTTCCCTTCCTCCCAAACATCACAGGATAGGTCTGTAAAAGCACGCTTTTGTAAATGAGCAAAGGCATCTCACTGGAATTAGAATTATCCCTGGCTTTTCAGTTAATGGATCAATTATCTTTAGAAGTATGTAAAACAAATCTGTGATTCATAAATGATTATATGTTTATTCCGCACCATCACTATGCTGTTAGAATAAAGCCGACGGTCATATTATTTGTGTTCTAAGAATAGTAATTATCCAAAGGATTACATGTAAAAAGTAAGTCTATTTGGAATATATAAAATTCAAAACATGGGGCTGGAGAGGACTATAGCAAGCAGGTAGGGCACTTGCCTTGCCTGTACCTGACCCAGTTTCCATCCCAGCATTTCATAGGGTCCCCTTGAGCACTGACAGGAGTGAGTCCTGAATGCAGAGCCAGGAGTAAATCTTCAGCACTTCCAGGTGTCTCCCCCCCTCCCACCAATTCAAAACTTTAAATCAAGCTGTGGAATTCAAATAAATATAAAACATTATTTTTGCTTTATATTTTCAAAAATATTGGAGGGACTGGAGAGATAGTGCATTGGACAGAGTGCTTGCCTAGTACATGACTTACTGATCCTGGCTGATGCTCAGAACCACACCGAACCCCTTCCCCCAAATCTATCCAGTGGTGGTCTCTGAGCACTGAGCCAGGTGTAAGCCCTGTGCAGCAAAGGCAAACAAAAATGTTGAAAAGAGCAAATTTAATGGAGAGTGCTTGATTGAGGTCTTAGGTTTGATCCCTGGGATGAAAAGGGGAAAAAAAGGCAAAATTGTACTTTCTTCTAAGATAATTCAAATTATTTAAATTAAATGAACTGTAAATTCAAGTTAATAGACATAGGCTTTGAAACCTGGGTGTCATTAAAAAATCTCATTGCTCCTTCATTGAATTTTGGGAAAGCCTTTCCAGGCCGTGCTCAGGGAATGCAGTGCCTAATGACTCTGGGACAGCCTGGGTAGGACCGATGGTTCTGTGCTCAAACTGGTGACATGGAACAGTTCTGTTCCTGTAGTGCTAGGAAGTCCTACCCAGGCCACCCCAGTGCTGCTCAGGGGTCCATGTGGTGCTAGACATTAAACTTGGGGTCTCTGGCTTATGAATGTCAACCCTTGAAGTCATCTCCCATATTTTTCACATTATTAATTTTTATTATTGTTGTTGTTGTCGTTTTTTTGTACCTCACCCAGCTACGCTCAGAACTTACTCCTGGCTCTGCACTCAGGAATCACTCCCGGCAGTACTTGGAGGACCACATGGAGTGCCAGGGATCAAATCTAGATCTGTATTATCTCTCCATCTCAAACCCTCACTTTAATTTTGAAATCAGATACATCAAAATTGATCTCAAATTCACTTTTTTTTTTTTTTTTTGGTTTTTGGGCCACACCCGGCAGTGCTCAGGGGTTACTCCTGGCTGTCTGCTCAGAAATAGCTCCTGGCAGGCACGGGGGACCATATGGGACACCGGGATTCCAACCAACCACCTTTGGTCCTGGATTGGCTGCTTGCAAGGCAAATGCCGCTGTGCTATCTCTCCGGGCCCCATTTTTCTTTTTTCTATTTTTGGGGGGCTTGGGCCATACCTCGCAGCGCTCAGGGGTACTCCTAGCTCTGTGCTCAGAAATAGCTCCTAGCAGGCTTGGGGGACCATATGGGATTGAACCTGGATATGTTCGGGTCAGCTATGTGCAAGGCAAATGCCCTAATTTCTCTGCTATCAATCTGGTTCCCCAAATTCCATTTTCATTGTCCATCTAGTTGCAACTAGAAGATGTCAGCATCCAGCTACATGACACTGTTAGGATTTTATGCACCCCCCAGACAAATGGTGTTTGTCTGTAAGCATATACATACACAGTTCTCAAATTCAAGTAATATAAATGAGTTCATATTGCAAAATTGTATTCAGCTGTCATGTGCAATTGTCTCCAATAGTGAGCTAATTCCTGGGCCTCTCCAGGTCCACAAAGGCAAGGAAGAAAATGAATGTGCAGCTGTGTTAGAGTCTAATCCGTCATTTTGCCAGAATCTTTTATGCTTATCTCAAGAGGAAGGTGTTATCAGAATAATTAATTTCTGTTTCTGCTTTCTCCTATGTTTCTGCATCACAAATCTTTCTGCCAAACACTATCCAGGTTGGGGATCTGGAGTGATAGTAGAATGGGTAAGGTGTTTGGCTTACGATCCCAGTCAACAGGGATTCAATGCCTTGCAAAGAGCCAGGAGCATGCCCTGAGCAGTCTGGTGTGGACCAACAACCCAAATAAACAAACAAACTATAAATTCATCCATGGTTGGGGAGTTTCTCTTCCTCTTTCCAATAAATCTTTCCATTTCCAACTCTGAGTTGAAGTATCTTTATGACTATTTTCATTGAATATATTGAAGAACTAGAGGTCTATGGACCAACACAGAGATCCACCATCATTACTTTTGCATCACCACCCAACCCAACCCAACCCAACCCAACCCAACTCTCAACTGCAAGCATCAGAAATCATTTCCTATGATGGTAACTTGAACTCATGGTTTGGTGACCCGAGACTCTTTCAGAAACTTAGAAAGAAGTTATTTAATCCAGGGTCACACAGCAGTCACAAGAAAGGCAAAAAATAAACCAAGAAAGACTGAAGAACTCTAGAAAACCCACTTTTAGAATTGGAGAGAACACATTAGGCTGGAGCACAAATTTCAAAGGCAGAAGCCCCAAGTATAAGCTCCAGCACTGTATGAGCCACCAGTACTTCTGGAAGTAGACCTTGAGCACTGAACTAGGAGTAGCCCCTGAGCACCACCAACTGTGGTCTAAAAATTAAAAAAAAAAGTAGAAGAAAAGAAAACCAACACTATAACAGAGAGGTACTACATGCAACAAATAAGAAAGTGCACACTTGAATCTCGCATTTGATTTAGAGTCACACCCGCCATTACTCAAGACTTACTGCTGGCTCTGGGTAGAGTGACCACTTCCGGTGGGGTTGAGTTATAGTATAGAGTGGTTGAATCCATGTCAGACAAGTGCAAGGCAAACAAACACCTTACCCGCTTTCCTAGCTCTCCACCCCATGGATCCTGCATATGAATCAAGGTAGTTGTGGGGGGTAAAGAAATGGCTCAAAAAACTGGCCTTACTATGTATGCAAGAGCCCCACATTTAATCCCAGGCACTGCATGATTCCCTACTACTGGGAGTAACCCCCAAGCACAGAGCTGGGCATAGCCCCTGAGCATGCTAGATATGGCCCTGAAACAGAAATGGAAGTAACAGCAAGAGCCCAAACCTGTGAGAGGTCTGACTATGGTGAACTAAGGTGACCTAGATGAGAGGAAACTATCAGACAAAAAAATTTCACCATAATGAAATGACTTTATCCTAGAGCTTCTGTAGACAGAACACTGACTGTCATCCTGAAAACAGTTTTGAAAAGGATAAAACCAGAGGCATAATAATATCCAGAGATGAAAAAGACAAGGTTCTGGATGACCAGTCCATGATAGCAAGCATGCCACAAAGAGCATGAGAGTGCAGGGAGGGCAGAGAAGGGACCACTATGAAAATGATAATTAGAATGATTGCTCTGGACAAGAACTCGGTGCTGAAAGAGGATAAAGTGATAGGAATGATACCCCATAGTAACAATATTGCAAACCAGGCCGGAGAGATAGCATGGAGGTAAGGCGTTTGACTTGCATGCAGAAAAATGGTGGTTCGAATCCTGGCATCCCATATGGTCCCCCAAGCCTGCCAGGAGCGGTTTCTGAGTGGGGAGCAGGAGTAACCCCTGAGTGCTGCTGGGTGTGACCCCAAAACCGAAACAAACAAACAAAACCAATATTGCAAACCACGGTGTCTAAAAGGAAGGGGGGAAGTGAGTGAGAGAGAGAGAGAGAGAGAGAGAGAGAGAGAGAGAGAGAGAGAGAGAGAGAGAGAGAGAGAGAGAGACATAGGCAAGCCGTGGGAGGTTGGAAGGGAAACAGAGGACAGTGGTGGTGGGAAATGTAAATGTGTACTGGTGAGGGTGTTGTACATGAATAATTTTATATCTGTGGAAAAAATGTATTATGAACAACCTTGTAACCATGGTGTTTAAATAAAAAAAATAACAAAAGGATAAAAAAAAATAAGACCAGAGGCAGGAAACACTTTAGAATTCTGTTTAGATGGGAGTTGATGGAGGCCTAAATGAAGGCAGGGGAATGAAGGATAAAGTGTCTGAGAGTCCTTAGTAGCTAGTCATAAGAAGAACATCATGCTTGATTGGCTGTGTCCAAGCTTGTGGTGTTTCAACTGTCTGGTTCATGGTGCCTCATTGATTTTGAGAAAGAGGAAATGCCAACATGCTTCAAATGAAAGGAAAGGCACCTGGGATAGTATCTCACGGCTGAGTTACTCTCAACCTTGCAGGCTTAAGGTTAAGAGTTGGATCCTTGGCATAGTCTCACATGCCCGGTATGATTTGGGCAGCTCTGCCATTGTGACCTCCAAAATCACAATAAACTGGCCCCTGGCAACCAAATGCATGGCAGTCCAGCAGATCAAGTGAGAGACTCACAGCTCCTGTTCCCTCTTATCACAGCCACACAATTGCAAAGGGAAGTGAAGAAGGAAAATAAACTACAAGCTGCAGAGCAAGAAGTTAATTTTTCAGAGCCAGAACCATTACAGCAAATAATAATGATGAATGACAGAATTGTTTTTTGGCTGTGGGGATAATTCCATCTTCTTCTTTAAAAATATTCACTTCTGAGCTGAAGAGGTTGTGCAGTGGGCCAAGCCTTGCATGCAGCAGGCCTGGGCCGGATTCCTGGTACACAGAGGTCAGAGCCAGGAAAAAGCCCGGAAGACTACTAGGTGTGCCCCCCCAAATCCTAAATAAACAAAAATACATTAAAAAACAAACAAAAAACAAACCACTCCTAGGGTTGGAGCGATAACAATAGGTAGTACATTTGTCTTGCATGACGCTGACCTGGGTTTAATCTCTAGCATCCCATATGGTTTCGAGCTGCTAGGAATAATCTGAGTGTTGCTGAGTATGGCCCAAAAACCAATAAAAAGGTCAAAAAAAAAAGTTCTTTCTAAGGTTGGAGGTGTGACTCAGTGGTAGCTTTCATGTCTTGCCTGTTTTACAATTGGGCTTTAGTCCCCAGCACACAACTTCTTTTTTTTGTTTGTTTTTTTTGGGGGGCCACACCCAGCGTTGCTCAGGGGTTACTCCTGGCTGTATGCTCAGAAATAGCTCCTGGCAGGCACGGGGGACCATATGGGACACTGGGATTCGAACCAACCACCTTTGGTCCTGGATCGGCTGCTTGCAAGGCAAACGCCGCTGTGCTATCTCTCCGGGTCCAGCACACAACTTCTAACCAGCACAGGGCATTGGCCTCCACAGCCACAAAACTAGAAGCCATATCTATTATTTCAATTAGTGATGCAAACATTCTGAGAAATAGATACTCTATTATTAAACCCAACCTTTTTTTTTTTTTTTTTTTTTTTTTGGTTTTTGGGCCACACCCGGTAACGCTCAGGAGTTACTCCTGGCTATGCGCTCAGAAGTCGCTCCTGGCTTGGGGGACCATATGGGACGCCGGGGGATCGAACCGCGGTCCGTCTCCTAGGCTAGCGCAGGTAAGGCAGGCACCTTACCTCCAGCGCCACCGCCCGGCCCCTAAACCCAACCTTTTGACTACCCAGGAAACAGAAATTTGGGAACTTGCAAAGACTCACAGGAAGGGTGTGAGTGACTGGACAATGGGTAGGACACATGCCTTGCACACAGCTCACCTGCTTCAATTCCTTAGCAATTCCTTCCCCAAGCACCACCAGGAGTAATCTCTGAGCACAGAGCCAAGAGAAAGCCCTGAGCATCATTGGATGTGACCCAACTCTCTCTGTCCCAAACAGATTACATTCATGGTCAACGATAAAAAAGTGGGTTCCTAGAACATCTCCTTTGGTCTCTTTCTGGATAACAAAATACCTACAATTTACTGACTTCAAGCTATGGGGAAACATTGATAATCTCATGTAGCACCTGAAGAAATTGGGAGCAGCTGTTGGGGGTAGGGGTGGAGGGTCGGGGGGATACAACTTAGGGTGTCTCCCAGAGTTACAACCAAGATGTAGCAAGTGTTGTTGTTGTATTGGGGTCACACCCGGTGGTCCTAAGGGAATTACTCTTGCTTTTGTGCTCTGGAATCACTCCTGGCAGTGCTCTGGAGACCATATGGGATGCCAGGGATCCAATTCAGATTAGCTACTTGCAAGGCAAACACCCTCCAAGCTGTCCTCTCTTGAGACCATGGGGCTGTTCCAGGGACAGTCATCTTTTCCAGCTTGGAGCCAGAGGCTTCTCTCCACGTTGACACACTGTCATGAGTGGCACATAGATCTGAGTACTGATGGTGGCTGGATCCCTTGTTCCTTCGCTGGTGGAGCCCATCCAAGCTCATCCTCAAATCTGACTGCTGGCTGTTCTAAAACAATAGAGCCAAGAGAAATGCAGCTCAAGCCTAGTAGGAAACAAAACCTGGACTTTCACTACAGCATGGATGGGGGCTAGGGGTGGGCATGGACAAGCTAGAGGCCGAAGTCATAGAAGACAGGGACTGGGGAATTTCACTGATTTTTTTGAGGGGGGCTGCACCCAGTGGGGCTTACTCTTGGCATTGCACTTAGGAACCACTCTTGGAGGACATAGGGATACCATATGGGATGCCGGGGATTGAAACCAGGTCAGCCATGTGAAAGGCAAGAGCCTTACCCACTGTACTATCCTCAGACCCAAGAGGGATTTCATTTGTATGTGCCAGCTAGACAAGCCAAGATTGGGGAAAGTCTAAAATTCAAATGAATCCTGAGACTTTGGCCACATCATGAACACTATCAGAAGATTAGGAGGGGGGAGAGGAGAAAGGGAGCTGAACTCCAAAGACTGTGTTGGAGATGACTGTGCTGTGGATTCGGGTATTTTCAAAGGCTACCAAACTGTAGTCCTGGGCCTGGAGAGATAAGCAAGGACAGCAGGTAAATTGCTTGCCTTGCATGCAGCTGACCTGGTTCAAGCCCTGATACCCCACCTTGTCTCCTAGAATCCCTCAAGAAGTTTTCTGAGTACAGATTCAGGAGTAAGGTCTGAGCACTGGTTGATGTGACCAAACAACTGCCTCCCCCCCAAAAGGGGAAACTATATAGACCTAAAACATATACAATGGCATAAATTACTTAATAGAAATATTAAAAATGGTACTTCAGGTATTTGCTAATTAAAAAAACAAAAGCAAGGGGCCCGGAGAGATAGCACAGTGGCGTTTGCCTTGCAAGCAGCCGATCCAGGACCAAAGGTGGTTGGTTCGAATCCTGGTGTCCCATATGGTCCCCCGTGCCTGCCAGGAGCTATTTCTGAGCAGACAGCCAGGAGTAACCCCTGAGCACTGCCGGGTGTGGCCCCAAAACCAAAACAAACAAACAAACAAAAAACAGAAACAGGTTGCTATTTAGAAGAACCAATTCAAATTACCACAAAATATAAAGGGCTAAAAAAAATTATCATTCCAACAACATATAGGTTAGTAAATAAAGATTTGATTAGGGGCCGGAGAGATAGCATGGAGGTAAGACGTTTGCCTTTCATGCAGAAGGTCAGTGGTTCGAATCCCGGCATCCCATATGGTCCCCTGAGCCTGCCAGGAGCGATTTCTGAGCATAGAGCCAGGAGTAACCCCTGAGTGCTGCTGGTTCTGACCCAAAAACCAAAATAAATGAATAAATAAATAAATATTTAATAATAACAAATAATATACATATCTATTTAACAATATATTATATTAAATAATGGTTTTATTTATTATTTAAGTATAATAAATAATATATAGACAGTGATCAATATTTACTAGTTGTTGTATCTTACATCTCTAATTCCTTTTCACTATGTTTACTCTAAAAATTAGCTACAGGAGCCAAAGTGACCATATAGTGGGGAAGGTATTTGCCTTGCATGCAGCTGACCTGGGTTTGATTCCCGGTATCCCTCATGGTCTCCTGAGAAACTCCAGGAGTAATTCTTGAATGTAGAGTCAGGAGTAACCCCTGAATACTGCCAGGTATGACCCAAACTACCCCCCCAAATTAAATCAGGGACAGATATGGATCAATAAACAATATCCTCCAAATTTAAATAAGAGGGTCTGGAGCAATAGAATAGAGATGAATTTACTTTTCTTGTGCTGGCTGACCTGGTTTAATCCCTGATACTCAATGAAGTCTCAGAGGTTTTTCTGAGTACAGAGCCAAGAGTAAACCCTGAGCATTGTTGCGTGTGACCCCAAACCAAAATTAAATAAATAAATAAATAACATAACATAACATAACATAACCCAAAATAATACCCAGGTGATACAAGAGAGGAAAAAGTAGAGGCTTTTAAAATATCCTTTATGTTTTAGCCTCTGAAATCAGACAGGTATTTCTTTTTTTTTTTTTCCTTTTTTTTTTGGTCTTTGGGTCACACCCGGCATTGCTCAGGGGTTACTCCTGGCTGTCTGCTCAGAAATAGCTCCTGGCAGGCACGGGGGACCATATGGGACACCGAGATTTGAACCAAGCACCTTTGGTCCTGGATCGGCTGCTTGCAAGGCAAACGCTGCTGTGCTATCTCTCCAGGCCCCAGGTATTTCTTTATTAGTGACCCAGTCTTGCTGGATTCAGTATGGAAGGGGAACTGAGCTGAGGGGACCACTGGGGTCACCTCATGTGCCTGTCATCTGGCCTGGTGGTATTAAGTAGTAGTGTCTTTCAGCACTGTGGTCCTGGTCTCAGCTCATCTGATTTAAGCTGCAGATGAATTTTTAAAGACAGGCATGTACTTATTACCCTTAAGGCAATCCTGTATTAATATTGTATCTGTCAACCCAGCTTTAGTCATTGTGGAGTATCAGGAAGCTTGGCATTGTAATCCCTGACTGCTTCCTCGAGGGCAGAAATGCCTGTCTGGATGGTTGCCGTGGTGAAGGCCTGGCAGTGAGCTGTGTCCTTTTTTTTTTTTTATGTTGTTGCTGATGCTTGTTTTTGGGTCACATCCTGCAGTGTTCAGGGCTTACTCCTGGATCTGCACTCAGGAATCGCTCTTGGTGGAGCTTTGGAAAACCGCAGGGGATGCTGGGGATTGAATTCAGGTCAGCTTCATGCAAGGCAAGTGTCCTACCTACTGTACTATTTCTTAACCCTTCAAATGAAGTACGAGACAGCTGTCACATGACTCATGCATTTCTTCTTGGGATTAATAACAGGATTGGATGTTCAAGAAGATATTAGAAGGGCCGGAGTGATAGTACAGTGGGTAGGGGTTTTGCTTTTGCATATGGCTGGCCTGGCTTTGATTCCTGGCCCCAAAACAACAGCAACGATAAAAAGACATTAGAATATTAGAAAACATGGGATTGGAGAGATAGCACAGTGGTAGGGAGTTTGCCTTGCACACAGCTGACCCAGGTTGGACCTGGGTTCAATTCCTGGCATTCTATATGGTCCCCTGAGCCTGCCAGGAGGAATTTCTGAGTGCAGAGCCAGTAGTAACCCCTGAGCACCAGTGAGTGTGGCTCCAAAACAAAAACAAAAACAAACAAACAAAAAAAACAGTAGAAAGCTTTCATTCATGTGTTGGGAGTTTGCTATTTTTTGGGGGGGCACAGCCATTTGATGCTCAGGGGTTACTCCTGGCTAAGCGCTCAGAAATCGCCCCTGGCTTGGGGGGACCATTTGGGATGCCGGGGGATCGAACCGCGGTCCTTCCTTGGCTAGCGCTTGCAAGGTAGACACCTTACCTCTAGCGCCACCTCACCGGCCCTGGGAGTTTGCTATTTTTTTGTTTGTGTTTTGGGGCCACATCTGGTGGTGCTCAGAGGTTACACCTCAGGGATCATGCTCAGGAATCACCCCTGGTAGGTTCAGGTGGACTGCCTTGGGGTGCTGGGGATAGAACTTGGGTTGGCCATGTGCAAGACAAATGCCTTCCTTGCTGTAGTATCTCACCTACTCAGGAAGTCTGCTATTTTTATGGCCTATATATTATGCTCAAAAAACAATAATAATGGTCAGAGAGATAATACAGAAGATAAAGCACTTGACTTGTATGCAGCTGAATTGTGTTTAATCTCTAGGTTCCTATATGGTTCTTCCCCAGGCCCTGCTAGGAGTGATTCCTAAGAACTGCCGGGTGTGGATAAGAAGAGAGGAGATGGAAAGGGAGGGGTGGGAGGGGAGGAGATGGAAAAAGAAAAGAAGAGAGGAGACAGATGGGGAGGGAAGGAGAGGAGAGGAAATGGAAAGGGAGGGGTGGGAGGGGAGGAGATGGAAAAAGAAAAGAAGAGAGGAGAAAGATGGGGAGGGAAGAAGAGGAGAGGAAATAAAAGAGGGGTTCGAGAAAGTAGAGCTCTCTGTCCCTTCTTCAAACATAGAAATCAAGGTGAGGGCCTGAGAAATAGCACAACAGTAGGGCATTTGCCTTGTAATCACTGACCCAACACCAATGGTGGTTGGAATCCCGGCATCCCATATGGTCCCCCATGCCTGCCAGGAGCAATTTCTGAGCAGAGAGCCAGGAGTAACCCCTGAGCGCCGCTGGGTGTGCCCCCTCCAAAAAAGAAAAAAGAAATCAAGGTTAAGCTCTTAGGCCAGAGAGACAGTACACAAGCTCAGGAACTTGCCTTGCATGTGGCTGACCCTGGTTAGATCCTTGGCACAACATAATGGTTCCCTGAGCCCTGCCAGGAATGATCTCTGATCATAGACCCAGGAGTAAAACCCTGAGTACTTCTGGGTTTGCCTGCAGAAAAAAAGGATAGTCAGTTAGAGGTCTGAGAAGTGAGCCAATGGCAAAAAAAATAAGTACTTGCCTTGCAAGCTTGATACCTTAAATTTAATCCCTGATGCCTCCCTTATGTGTTATTACAGCCATGGCAATACTCAGAGACGTGCTGACTGTAACCAAGAGTTTGAGATCTGCAGACATCTAGGCTAGGGTGAGTCCTGAAAACAGAAGACTATGACCACTGGCAAGTGCCCACTAAGGATGTGTGAACTCCAAAGAGTACATGTGGGCACCATGGTGAGTCCACCATGAGCACTGCAGCATGAACATGAAGGAAAACCACGATTAAGTCTGGATCATATCTGTGAGCAGAACAACTGAAATGGACGATCGCTGTGAGTGTGGCCAAATCTGATGGTGCTCCGAGGAGGTGTGCAAACCCCAATGTGTGTGCTCTCTTGTTGAACAAAAACACTAACTACAAAAGGAAGAGGATGGTGGGGGGAGTTCGATAAGTGTGAATTTATATAAATTAAAAAAATTAAATATATATATGCACAATGGAATATTATAAAGCCGTCAGGAGAGATGAAGTCATGAAATTTTTCTATACATGAGTGTACATGGAATCTATCATGCTGAGTGAAATAAGTCAGAGGGAGAGAGATAGACGCAGAATAGTCTCACTCATCTATGGGTTTTAAGAAAAATGAAAGACATTACTGTAATAAGGCCCAGAGACAATAGAGTTAAGGGCTGGAAGGAGCTGCTTGCAATTTGAAGCTCACCCCAAAAAGTGGTAAACACAGTTAGAGAAATAACTACACTAACAACTAGCATGACAATGTTAAAGAATGAGAGAAGTGGGGCCGGCGAGGTGGCGCTAGAGGTAAGGTGTCTGCCTTGCAAGCTCTAGCCAAGGATCACGACCACGGTTCGATCCCCCGGTGTCCCATATGGTCCCCCCAAGCCAGGGGCAATTTCTGAGCACTTAGCCAGGAATAACCCCTGAGCACCAAACGGGTGTGACCCCCCCCCCAAAAAAAAAAGAATGAGAGAAGTGAAATGCCTGTCGCAAATACAGGCAGGGGTGGAAGATGGGGCGGGGCATTGGTGGTGGGAATGTTGCACTGGTGAAGAGGGGTATTCTGTGTATGACTGAAACCCAATTATAAACATGCTTGTAATCATGGTCTTAAATAAAGATCTATATAAAAAGTTTTAAATATATAACAGGTCAGAGCTATAGAACAACCGGTAAGGAAGGCACTTACCTTGCACGCAGCTGACCTGTGTCTGATCTTTGGTCCCTTGAGCCTGCTAGAGTTCATCCCTGAGTGTAGAACCAGGATGAGGCCCTGAGCACTGGTGTGACTCCAAAGCCCAAATAGAAAAAAAAAATCAATTTAAAAAAATCAAGTTTTGACTGGGGCCAGAGAGATAGCATGGAGGTAAGGCATTTGCCTTGCATGCAGAAGGATGGTGGTTCGAATCCCGGCATCCCATATGGTCCCCGAGCCTGCCAGGAGTGATTTCTGAGGTAGAGCCAGGAGTAACCTCTGAGCGCTGCCGGGTGTGACACCAAAACATAAACAAAACAAACAAAAATCAGATTTTGGAATCAGAGAGATGGCCTGAGGGTTAAAGCACTTACTTTGTTCCTTGCTTTGTTGGTGGGAGGCCCAGATTCCATCTAGCATGGCATGTTCATTCCCCATTTTAGGAGATGGCTCTGAGCACCACATAGGGAGTTGTTCCTGAGCCTTGCTCGGTGTGGCCCCAAACCAAACCAAATCCCTCCAAACAGGTTTCAGTAGTATTTGTCAAATCTTTTAATTGACTTACATATGCTTCTAATTTTACTTTATAGAACTGAAATTATTTCTTTCACTCTGAAATGAATGTTGTCTAATTAATTGTCTATGAATAATAAAGGTATTTAAAAATCATAGATGCTTTTCTAAAAAGGATTTTTTGCATTACAGAGTTTTGGAGAAGTTCTTTATCGCTTTTGTTTTGTTGTAGGAAAAACCCTGGCAGTGCTCAGTTTTTGTTCCCGGCTTTTTACTCAAAGATCAATCTCGGTGATGCTCAGGTGATGCTGGGATTGAACCTGAGCTGGCCACTGCAGGGCAAGTGCCCTACTAGCTGTGCTATCACTCTGGTCCCTATTACTTGTCTGCTTTGTGATGTTGACTATTGAACCCAAGTCTTCTGACACAGAGCAAGTGTTTACCATAAAGTCACATCCTCAACAAATAATTCTTTTCAAATAAGCTTTCATTGCATTTTTTTATTTTATCTTTGGTAATTCTACTACTATTTGGGACAATTTCCCTCCTCCCCCATTTTATTGGCTGCTTTTTAATTTTGCTATTTGTTATTAAATTTTATTTCTCTCATCACTGATGGCCAAGAAAATATTCCACATGCATTATAGAGCTTGTCTACTTCATTTATTTTATTCCAAGCATCCATTAATTGTATATTTGAAGCTGTCAGGATCCTTTCAGAAGCACTTCATCCACAGGTTCTCTCATTATTGACAATGGAGAATTGAATTCTCCAGAATAATCTCGATTGCCCTTTGTTTTTCTAACAAAGACACACACACACACACACACACACACACACACACACACACACACACACACACACACTGGGGATCTTTGGCATTTGACTTGAGCTGAAGTTCTTCACTACCAATCTTGGGCCACTTTTCCTAAGTAATAATACATTCCATTGCTTAGACTCAGTTTCTATTTTCTACTCCAACCCTCACATTTTTGTCATTGTTTGCTTTTGGTTTTTTTGTTTGTTTGTTTGTTTGTTTATTTTAGGCCATACCTGGGGTGCCCAGAAATTAATCCTGGTTCTATACTCAAAAAATCACCCTTCCTGGTAGGGTCAGGGGACTATGTGGGATACTGGGGATCGAACCCTCATTGGCCACATATAAGGCAAACACTCTCCTTGCTGTGCTATTATTCCTGTCCTGCAGCCCTCACTTTTCATCAGTCTTTTCTTCTAGTCACAAGTTTGATTTTACATGACTCCCTCCCACCCCCAATACCCAGCACCCAGCCCATGAGCACCCCTGGGTAGGAACGTAGCCCACCCACCAAAGAGCAAACCCAACATGATCATTGAAGAAAGAAACAAACTTTCTGGTACTTCATTTCCATTTAATCATTGTAAGTTTATTATGTGCAGGACCTGGATAGAAGCTTAATAAGGTCTTTATTCAGAGTATTTCCACCGCTGTAATTAAAGTATGTTTATTTATTTTTATCTTAAAAATCTTTTTTTTTTTTTTTGTTTTTTGTGCCACACTCAGCCATGTTCAAAGTCTTACTCCTGACTCCGCACTCAGGCAGGTTTGGGGGACCCTAGGGGAGAAGTGGGGTAGAATCTGGATTGACTCTATGGTAAGTAAGTGCCCTACCTACTGTGCTATCATTCCAGTCCCCTGCTTTATTTGAAATTTGAGAAGAATTATAAAATGGTTAAAAAAAACACCAATTTATTGCTAAATATATTTTGTGCTTTTTACATATGTAAGTGTACTTATTTTACGTTTACGTAAAATATGTTATCTTTACATAGAGAAAAATGTACATGCGGGGCCTGAGAGATAGCACGGAGGTAAGGCATTTGCCTTGCATGCAGAAGGATGGTGGTTCGAATCCTGGCATCCCATATGGTCCCCCGAGCCTGCCAGGAGCAATTTCTGAGCGTAGCGCCAGGAGTAACCCCTGAGTGTTGCCGGGTGTGACCCAAAAACAACAAAAAATAAATAAAATGTACATGCGTATTACTTATATTTTTTCAAAGTCAGATATAAATGCTGTTACTTTGGATTTACTAGCCCAGGGTTTCTATCCATTAGTCAAAATAATCAACAATCAATTAAATAAACATATGTATCATTTGTCTAATGATGCTTCATAATTATGCAAAAACAAATCAACTCCAGACAGTTCTGTTTTGCTCTCTGTACATTCATTAAGGATATAAGCTTTGCCCATATTTATATAGAAGATAATTAAATATATATCAAATATAAATGCAGAAATTATTTACTGGGATTTTTTTTTGGTTTTTGGTTTTTGGGTCATACCAGGGGGCAAACAGCAGTTACTCCTGGCTCTGCTCTCAGAAATCGCTCCTGGCAGGCACAGGGGACCATCTGGGATGCCGGGATTTGAACCACTGTCTGTCCTGGATCTGCTGCATGAAAGGCAAATGCCCAACTACTGTGCTATCTCTCTGGCCCCTGAGAATTTATTTTTTTGATTTTGGGCCACACCCAACACTCTAAGGGTTACTCTTGGCTCTGTGCTCAGAAACTACTCCTGGCAGGCTCTGGGGACTATATGGGATTCTGGGGATGAAACCCGGGTTAACCATGTGTAAGACAAATGCTCTCTTCACTATGCTACCACTTTAGTCCATTTACTGAGAATTTTTTTTGTCTGTTTTTGTTTTTGGGCCACACCCGGCGGTGCTCAGGGGTTACTCCTGGCTGTCTGCTCAGAAATAGCTCCTGGCAGGCACGGGGGACCATATGGGATGCCGGGATTCCAACCAACCACCTTAGGTCCTGAATCCGCTGCTTGCAGGGCAAACGCCGCTGTGCTATCTCTCCGGGCCCACTGAGAATTCTTTTTACAAACCCCATTTTTCTGCTTCCTTATAAATCATTTGGAGATAAATTTTAGAGGTAAAATATGACAAAGGACAAGATTTTTAAAAAGTCCTGACTTGTTTTTACTCCCCAAATGAGTGGGCAGACAGCGACCTCAAATTTCCCTTTTTTATTTTTTAGAATTTTTTTTTTATTAACCTCAAATTTCTTTGAGAATTTTTTTGTTTGTTTGTTTTTTTGTTTTTGGGTCACACCCGGCATCACTCAGGAGTTGCTCCAGGCTCTACGCTCAGAAATCACTTCTGGCAGGCTCAGGGGACTATATGGGATGCTGGATTCAAACCACCGACCTTCTGCATGCAAGGCAAACGCCCTACCTCCATGCCATCTCTCCAGCCCCTTCTTTGGGAATTTTAAAATAATCCTGTGAACCAAATTGAATACCCACTTCTGCCCTCTGTTGCATTTTAAACCTGATTTCTCTGTATCATCAGAGCAAATTCTCATGAATTCAGTAATTGCAAATTCTCTCTTCCCCACACCCTTCCTGCCTTTGTTATTCTCACATACTCAAAAAGATTTTTTTTCTGTAGAAATGCAAATCTCTGAATTTCCCTGACGGATTTATCACTTGTAAGAAAATATTTGGAAAGAAGCCAGTGAGAGATGTAGCTAATAGAGGCCATTTAATGAAAGCTTTTTTTTTTTTTTTTTTTTTTCTTGAACGGGAGCCACCAATGCTGTATGGTTAAAAAAGAAAAAAAAAAGGGTTTTTTCTTTCCACATCTTCCTGGCAGTGATCGCATTCTGATCGTTGCCAATGAAATATATTTCCAGTATAATATCTCAGTTGACTCTTAATAGTCACGGCTAATGTCTTATTAGAAAGCTCGAGTATTTAAAAAAAAAAGTCACATTTCTTTAAGCTTGACTTTTAAAATCGCATTACATGAATAGATTTGATTTTGAACCTAGATGAATAACTTTTTTTTTTATTCTGCAAATATTTGTGTCTCAGGCCCTGTGATAGAATGTTTAAAAATGTGCTTCTCGGGCCTGGAGAGATAGCACATCGGCGTTTGCCTTGCAAGCAGCCGATCCAGGACCTAAGGTGGTTGGTTCGAATCCTGGTGTCCCATATGGTCCCCCGTGCCTGCCAGGAGCTATTTCTGAGCAGACAGCCAGGACTAACCCCTGAGCACCGCTGGGTGTGGCCCAAAAACAAAAACAAAAACAAATGTGCTTCTCTCCTTAAAAACATCCCATCCGTGCTTTTCTCTTTCATCCATGATCGCAATCCCCCTTCCCCATGACTCCTAGTTAGCAGAGAAACCTGCTCCTGTTTCTCAGTTTTTCCTCCTTTAGAACCAACTTTTATTCATGGCTGTTCTATATGTCTGCAGAAAAATTTCAAAGACTTGTCTAAAATTGAGTTTCTCAAACTGTCAGCTCTGATCCTATAGTATGGTTGAGTAACATAAGAATTTGTGTTAAGGTGGGGCTGGAGTGGTGGTGCAGCGGTAGGGCATTTGCCTTGCATGCAGCTAACCTAGAATGGACAGAGCTTCGATCCCCTGGCTTCCCATATGGTCCCCAAGCCAGGAGTAATTTCTGAGTGCAAAGCCAGGAGTAACCCCTGAGCATGATTGGGTGTGGTCCAAAAACAAACAAAAAAATTTTTGTGTGTGTTAAGAGCTAGAGCAATAGCACAGTGAGTAGGGCATTTGCCTTGAAGGCGGCCAAGCCAGGTAGGATCCCAGATTATGTAATCACAAATCTAGTTGAAGGGCCAGAGAGATAGTAGAGGGGTTAAGGTACTTGTCTTTTTCTAAGTTTGATCCCTGATACTATATCCCCTGAGCAATGCCAGGAGTGACTTTTGAGCACACAGCCTGAAGTAAGCCCTGAGTATCACCAAGTGTGACCCAAAGCAAAACAAACCAGAGCATAGTAGGTTAAGGGCCAATCTTGAGACAGTCTGACCAATGTCAATGGTTCATGCATCTCTAAAGGTGTTGCTCTAATGCTTGTCGAACTGGAATACTATTAAAAATCATTCCCTGCCATGGCTCCATGACACCCTTCAGGAATCTTACTGGAGGGTCTTACTGGAAGGTCTGCTGCTTGCTTTTTCCCCAGCCACTCAAAAGAGGGTCTGATTTAACACGAAGCAGACAGTACCTGAGCTCCACTCCTTTCTTCAGGCAAGGAGGCATGAGAAGGCTGATGAGGAGAGGCTCTAAGAAGGATTTCTTTGGAGAATGAGTGAGGTGGAATTGATCCTTGGATCACCTCTATTGCTTTCCCTCAGTCATCTGTCACCCCACCTGACACAGAAACTCACTGACTCCTGTTCTTATTTATTTATTATTATTATTATTATTGGGGGTGAGTTTGGGTCACATCTGGCAGCACTCAGGGGTTACTCCTGGCTCTATGCTCAGAAGTTTCAGGGTAGCTGTGAAGGATTAATAAACCAAACCAGTCAGGATTAAGTCATGGAATCAGGGGCATCTAGCCTCATGGTCTCTCTGTGCATCAAGCCAGACTGACCCTTCTTTATTATTATCATTATTGTTATTGTTATTATTATTATTATTATTATTATTATTATTATGGGCTACATCCAGCAGTGTTCAGGGGTTACTCCTGACTCTGCTCTCAAAAGTTTTTCCTGTCAGATTGAGGGACCATATGGGATACCAGGAATTGACCAGGGTCTGTCCAGGGTTAGCAACGTGCAAAGCAAACACCCTACCGCTGTGCTCTGGCCCCACCTTTCTTTATTAAACCAATACAAATTCACCAGGAGGTGGAAGTGTTGTAAGGCTCAGTAGTCCAGATGCTGCTCCGACGCAGAGAAATGAAGAGACAGTCACTCAGGCAAAAGCTCAAGTGGGTTCTTTATTCTGGCCAGCCAGGGTCCAGTGCCCGTCCAGAACCGAACAGAGGCAAAGGATCACGTGGCTTTCTTTGTTCATCCTTATATACCATAAGAAGGGGAGGGGGGAAGAGGGGGTAGAGATGATTTTCTTATAAGGTCATAACATTTGCTAAGACATTCTAAGGTAGTATAAGTTCCTTATAAGGGCAAAAAGGGTTAGATACAGCCTGACCTTTAAGTTCCATGAGTTACAGCAGTGGGGGCTGGTGTAACTAGTTGTTGACTTCCCTTTTCAGTGTGAGTGTATCAAACTCAACTATGAAGAATTCTGTTGGTCACAATTGGTTCAATAAAATAAAATAAAAATAAAATAAAATAAAAAAGGACCTGGGGTCGGAGAGATAGCATGGAGAGATAGCATGAAGGTATGTTTGCATTGCACACAGAAGGACTGTGATTGGAATCCCATCATCCCATATGGTTCCCCGAGCGTGCCAGGAGCGATTTTTGAGTGTAGAGCTAGGAGTGACTCCTGAGCGCTGCCGAGTGTGACCCAAAAACAAACAAACAAAAAAGGACCTATCTAGGTAGACTTTTACAAATCAAAGGACTTGGTGAAAAGAAAGATAAAACTGGGGGAATGCCTTTATTTATTTTGGGTAATAACAGGATGTCAACTAACAGGTCTTTCCCCTCTCATTCATCTTGCTATTGAATTTGGCTCTCAGCATAGTCTTTGAACCTGTTCATGATTTTTATTTACTCTATATTCAATTTCATCTATTCATTGATGTAGCATCTATATGCCAGGGACCTCCAAATTTCTATCTTGAGCTCCAACTTTTCACTGTAACTTCAAAATCATGAAGCTAGCTCCCCCAAGTAAGCAATTCAATATTCATCTCTAGTTAATTTTTTTTTTTTTATCTTTGGGCAACAAAGTGATAGGTGCTTAAGGTTTACTTCTGGTCCTGTACTTATGGATTACTCTTAGTACTGCTCAGGGGACTCCATGTAGTGCTGAGGTTGGGTGCATGCAAGGAAAGTCCCTCTCCCCATTTAAAATATCTGGAACGCTGTTGACTCTATGGCTTGGATATTTAGGTATATCACTCTTTTACACAAGCCAATCTTCAACCCCTAATCTTAAAAATGTGTCTTTTAATCCTCTTAACCATTCCTGAAAAAAAAAATACTGCATAGAGATATTATTCACTAGAGGGAAGAAGCACATCATAGACAAAATATAATGTAATTTTGATATTTAACATTCAAGGGTCTTGCTATTTGTCAGTTTCCACAGTAATATTTTTAGATGGTTTCAACGAGTGTTAGAATTTACCGCTTGAATAAAATCATTGCACAATTTTAAATAGACTATCTAAAACGTAGATTCTAAAGTTTATGCGCAAGGATCTCTCTGTTATTCCTGCCCTATATTACTCATAGTACTTTTCCTAATGAGTATACCTATGATTCCATAATCAGACACATACAAAAATGTTCTTGTCAGGGTGGCAGGCTGTGGGGGATGGAGGTGGGTGGAAGAGAATCTGGAAACACTTGAAGGGAAGTTGCTAATGATGATGCCATTGGTACTGAAACAATGGATGTCTAAAACGCAACTATGAGGGTTAACTGAACTAAGTTCGATCCCCAGTACCATAGATGGTCCCCCCAAGCCCTCCAGAAAAGATCCCTGAGCAGTCAGGAGTAAGCCCTGAGCAATACCGGATGTAGCCCCCCAAAGGAAAATAAAGACCCCCTCAATTATGAATAACTTCATAAATCATGGTGCTTTATTAACATTAAATTTAAAAATAAAATAAATCTGAAGTGATTTGAAAATGTAAGTAAAAGGTAATAACATAAAAAGTCCCTAATTTTCTAATCTCATCCATCACTTAGCTGTTTCATTTTTATTAGAGGCCATTCGTTCTTTCATTATGTTTCAAGTTAAGTGCTATTTCCCCTTCACCTCGTTGCAGTTGTTGCTATTGTTGTTGATACAGTGTTTGCACACATTTGTTTATGGCACTAACTGAGCATCACACTGGCAGAGTGCCACTGGGTTTATATTCAGTGATGCAGGCCAGTGCCAGTGCCCACAGTTTGGTGCATGCAAAGCCAGTACAACAGAGCCTCAACCCTGGGTCCTTCTCCCCTCCCTCTCTCCCTCCTCCTCCTTCCTTCCTTTCTTTTCTTCCTTCCTTCCTTCCTCTTTCTTTCTTTCTTTCATTCTTTTCTTTCTTTCTTTCTTTCTTTCTCTTTCTTTTTTCTTTCGCTTTCTTTCTTTCTTTTCTTTCTTTCTTTTTTCTTTCTTTCTTTCTTTCTTTTTCTTTCTTTTCTTTTCTTTTTCTTTCTTTCTTTCTTTCTTTTTTTCTTTCTTTCTTCTTTCTTTCTTTCTTTCTTTCTTCTTTCTTTCTTCTTCTTTCTTCTTTCTTTTCTTTCTTTCTTTCTTTCTTCTTTTTTCTGTCTTTCTTTCTTTCTTTCTTCCTTCCTTCCTTCCTTCCTTCCTTCCTGCCATACACTCAAGAATCACTCTTGGTAATCCCCATATGGCATGCTGGGGATCAAACCAGTACAAGGCAAGTTCTCTCTCTCTCTCTCTCTCTCTCTCTCTCTCTCTCTCTCTCTCTCTCTCTCTCTCTCTCTGTTTGTTGTTTGTTTGTTTGTTTGTTTTGGGTCACATCCGGCAGTGCTCAGTGCTTATTCCTGGCTCTACACTCAGAAATTACTCCTGGCAGAGGACCATATGGATTGTCGGGATTCGAACCATTGTCCATCCTGGATTGACTGCTTGTAAGGCAAATGCCCTACCACTGTACTATCTCTCTGGCCCTATGGCAAGTGCTCTCTTTCCCCACTTTACTATTTAGGTTCCAGCCCCATCCTTTCTTTCTTCTTTATCTTATACCCTAAATACAGCTTATAAGAAATTCTATGTTCTGAGTCCACAAATGTCCAGAACCTAATTACTTTTTATCACATATATATGGCTAGTTCAGGACACCGCCAAGTCTTGTCTGGATTATTACAGCTGCAAACTGACCTCCTTGATCTAATATTTCTTTTCTCCTGACCCTCTGGCAGCTCCTTTTTCTTTCCAATTAAAATCAAATTTTTGATGATGGCCCATGAGGTTATATACGTGATCTGGTTATATTTCCCCACTGCTCTCCTTTTTTATTACTCATCCAACTA
The DNA here is from genome assembly GCF_024139225.1 of Suncus etruscus. NCBI lineage: Eukaryota > Metazoa > Chordata > Mammalia > Eulipotyphla > Soricidae > Suncus > Suncus etruscus. The sequence goes on from NC_064865.1 coordinate 50,347,252, forward strand.
CCTCAGACACTCTATTCCAGCTACTTGCTCTTTCTACTCTTTCTGGATCATTCCAGTCATTCTTTTCTCCCTTAGAGCTTTGCCAGTGGCTATTCCCTTTCTTTTAATGCTTTTAACATACACATTTCTGAGAACCCTCTTATCTTTCAAGGTTCTGTTTTTTAACATCTTTTTTTCTCAATTTCATCATCATTAAACAGTGTAAGCCTTTGCTTTTGGTTAAGTTAAATGGCTGTAATTTCTTGAATTTACATACAGATTTTGGGGGGAGGTGCCACACTTGACTGTGACTTTCTCCAGGCTTTATGCTTTAGAAATCACTCCTGGCAGGCTTGTGGGATCTTATAGGGTTCCTGGGATTGAATTTAGGTTCCCCATGTGCAAGACAATCACCCAACTGTTCTTGACCATATATGTATAAAAATACATATATATTAATATGTATTGTTTTCACTGTTGAAAATACAGTATGCATTTTTTTTTTTTTGGATTTTGGGCCACATCGTGGTGCTCAAGGGTTCTCCTGACTCTGCACTCAGAAATCACTCCTGCCAGGCTTGGGGGATCATATGGGATGCTGGGGGATCGAACCTGGGTCCATCCCTGGTCAGCTGCATGCAAGGCAAATGCCCTACCGCTGTGCTATCACTCCAGCCCCAGAATGCATTTTTTAATTTACGTACATCACATTAACTTTTTATCTTGCCAGGAATTGAACCCAGGTCCCTTGCATGCAAAGCATGTTTTTTTTTTTTTTTTTACCACTAAGCCAAATTACTAGCCTTTGGTGTACAAGCTCTGAAAGTGAAAGTGTTTATTTTTTGTTTTTATTTGCTTTTATTTATTTTTATTTTTATATTTTTTTTTTGGTTTGGGGTAACATCTGGCAGCGCTCAGAGGTTACTCCTGGCTTTGTGCTCAGAAAATCACTCCTGGTAAGCTTGAGGAACCATAGGGATGCAGGGAATTGAACCACTATCTGTCCTGAATTGGTCATGTGCAAGGTAAATGCTCTACTGCTGGGTCCGGAGAGTTAACACAGCGGCATTTGCCTTGCAAGCAGCCGATCCAGGACCAAAGGTGGTTGGTTTGAATCCCGGTGTCCCATATGGTCCCTCGTGCCTGCCAGGAGCTATTTCTGAGCAGACAGCCAGAGTCCCCTGAGCATCGATGGTGTGGCCCAAAAACAAAAAACAAAAACAAAACAAAACAAAAATGCTCTACTGCTGTGTTATCTCTCTTGGCTTCATATTTGCTTTTATTTTATTATTTTACTCTGAGATTTTTGAATAGTCCTTAGTACACCGCAGCCAATAAATATATCATTATAGAACTTGAGAAGTTTAATAGTTAGTAATTTGTAACTGAATGACAGGGGAAAAACATCATTTATATCTTTCCCACATTTTCCAAGCCATCAGAGTGTGAGAAGCAAGATATAAATCATCATTCTTATTATTTACTTATCTGTCTCTATTTATTAGTTGATGAGTCAGACCCGGCGGTGCTCAGGATTTACTACTGGTTCTGCACTCACTGATCACTCCTGGCAGGGCTGAGGGGCTGTAGAGAATGCTGCAGATCGGTCCCAGGTCAGCTGCATGCAAGGCAATCTCTCTGCCCTATCTCTCTGGCCCCATCTCTCTGGTTCCTCATCATTATTTTATTGGTTACATCAAGAAAATAGGTAAGGCCTTTAACCGAGACTCTTGGCTTCTTTCTTTCTTTCTTTCTTTCTTCTTTCTTTCTTTCTTTCTTTCTTTCTTTCTTTCTTCTTTCTTTCTTTCTTTCTTTCTTTCTTTTTCTTTCTTTTTCTTTCTTTCTTTCTTTCTTTTTGTTTTTCTCTTTCTTTCTTTCTTTTTGTTTTTCTCTTTCTTTCTTTCTCTTTCTTACTTCCTTCTTTCTTTCTTTCTTTCTTTTTGTTTTTCTCTTTCTTTCTCTTTCTTACTTTCTTCTTCCTTTCTTTCTCTCTCTTCTTTTCTTTTCTTTCTGTTTCTTTCTCTCTTTATCTCTTTTCTTTCTTTTTCTTTCTTTCTCTCTCCCTTCTTTCTCTTCTTTCTTTCTTTCTCTCTTCTTCCTTTCCTTTTTCTTTCCTCCCTCCTTTCCTTTTTCCCTCCCTCCCTCCTTCCCTCCCTCCCTCCCTCCTTCCTTCCTTCCTTCCTTCCTTCCTTCCTTCCTTTCTTTTTTTCTCTCTTTCTTTCTTTTTTCTCTCTCTTTCTTTCCTTCTCTCTTTCTTTCTTTCTTTCTTTCTTTCTTTCTTTCTTTCTTCTTTTTGTTTTTCTCTTTCTTTCTTTCTTTCTTTCTTTCTTTTTGTTTTTCTCTTTCTTTCTTTCTTTTTGTTTTTCTCTTTCTTTCTTTCTCTTTCTTACTTCTTTCTTTCTTTCTTTCTTTCTTTTTGTTTTTCTTTCTTTCTCTTTCTTACTTTCTTCTTCCTTTCTTTCTCTCTCTTTCTTCTTTTCCTTTCTTTCTTTCTTTCTGTTTCTTTCTCTCTTTATCTCTTTTCTTTCTTTCTTTCTCTCTCCCTTCTTTCTCTCTTCTTTCTTTCTTTCTCTCTTCTTCCTTTCCTTTTTCTTTCCTCCCTCTTTTCCTTTTTCCCTCCCTCCTTCCCTCCCTCCCTCCTTTCCCTCCTTCCCTCCCTCCCTCCCTCCCTCCCTCCCTCCCTCCCTCCTTCCTCCTTCCTTCCTTCCTTCCTTCCTTCCTTCCTTCCTTCCTTTCCCTTCCTTCCTTCCTTTCTTCCTTCCTTCCTTCCTTCCTTCCTTCCTTCCTTCCTTCCTTCCTTCCTTCCTTCCTTCCTTCCTTCCTTCCTTCCTTCCCCTTTTATGGTTTCTGAATGAAAGAAACTCACTCAAATGAGTTTTCTGGAATTAAAAGGGGGCATTTCCGGGGCCAGCGAGGTGATGCTAGAGGTAAGGTGTCTGCCTTGCAAGTGCTAGCCAAGGAAGGACCGCGGTTCAATCCCCCGGTGTCCCATATGGTCCCCCCAAGCCAGGGGCAATTTCTGAGCGCTTAGCCAGGAGTAACTACTGAGCATCAAACGGATGTGGCCCGAAAAACCAAAAAAAAAAAAAAAAAAGGTTGGGGGGAGGGCATTTCCATGCTAACACAACTGTAGCCTGGCCAGGCTGGTGTAGGAAGAATGGCAGCTGTTTTCTCAACCCAGTGATTTCTCTTTGGGTTGCTCAACTTTGCTTTCCTCTGAATTCCTGTTTTCCCCTGCATTCCTGTTTTCCTTTGGGTTCCTCTGCTTTCCTATGCTCTCCTATGCTCTTCTTTGCCTTCCTCATTTTTCTCTGCTTTCCTCTGCTCCCCCAAGCTCTTTGCTTTTCTCTGCATTCCTGTTTTCCCCTGCATTCCTCTGAGTTCCTGTGCTTTCCTATGCCTTCCTCAGTTTTCCTCTGCTCTCCCATGCTCTCCTATGCTCTCTTCCCAGTTCCTCTGTGTCTCTCTTAGGCAAGTGCTTTCCACGTGGTCGGTCAGAAACTCCAGCTGCAAGTCCGCCCCCCAGAATTTCTTTTGACCGACTGGCCTGTCTCTCATCCAGGATCTGTGCAGTCCTCATGGGGGTGGGGTGACACACGCAATGGGCACAGCCACAGCCCCCTACCACTTGGATCCATAGTGGTAGAAGGATAAATAAACATCAGTTGTAGAGCTGAGCAGAGGCCTGTGTGTGGATGGACAGAACAGAGCAGCCAGTATCTCACGCACAGGACGCTGACCTCTAGTGGTTAGATTTCACGGAACACACTCTGCCTGAGTCCAAGACAATGCAGTAAACTTGGTTTCACCTCCCAATTTTATTATCTTAAAATCTGTTTAAATTCAAGAACATTAGGGCCAGAGTGGTGGCGCAAGTGGTAGGGCATTTGCCTTGCACAAACTAACCTTGTAAGTACAGACTGCAGTTCGATCCCCTGGCATCCTATATGGTTCCCCAAGCCAGGAGTGATTTCTGAGCACATAGCCAGGAGTGACCCCTGAGCATCACCGGGTGTGATGGATGTACATGGAATCTATCATGCTGAGTGAAATAAGTCAGAGGGAGAGAGAGAGAGATGCAGAATAGTCTCACTCATCTGTGGGTTTTAAGGAAAATAAAAGTCATTTTTGCAACAATCCTCAGACAATGAGAGGAGGGCTGGAATTTCCAGCTCACTTCATGAAGCTCACCACAAAGAGTGGTGAGTGCAGTTATAGAAATAACTACACAGAGAACTACCACAATCATGTGAATGAATGAGGGAACTGGAAAGCCTGTCTGGAGTACAGGTGGGGGTGGGGTGGGATGGAGGGAGATTTGGGACATTGGTGGTGGGAATGTTGCACTGGTGAAGGGGGTGTTCTTTACATGACCGAAACCTAATCACAATCATATATGTAATCAAGATGTTTCAATAAAGAAAAAATATTTTTAAAAAAGCAAAAAAGTTAAAATAAATAAATCAATACATTCAAGAACACCAGTGCTCTTGATTTTTTTCTGTACCCAAAAGCATTTGACCACCGGGGGGAAAATGTCCTTTTGAATATACTTCTTGTGTCCTTCCGTTTTTCTCTATCTTTACTGTAACACCTTCTTGGGTTTATCTTTCTTTAGGCTATTGGAACAATATCCAACTTCTTGGCTGATATTTAACTCTTAATGAAAGCCAATACTTTGAATATTATGTAAAAACATTACTTTAGTTGGGGTATACTCTGAGGATTTATTTATTTATTTATTTATTTATTTTTGTGGTTTTTGGGTCACACCCGGCAGTGCTCAGGGGTTACTCCTGGCTCCATGCTCAGAAATTGCTCCTGGCAGGCACAGGGGACCATATGGGACGCTGGGATTCGAACCAATGACCTCTTGCATGAAAGGCAAACGCTTTACCTCCATGCTATCTCTCCAGCCCCTGAGGATTTATTTTTATTTTGTCCATACCCGGCAGCACTCAGGGATTACTCCTGACTCTGTGCTCAGGAACCACTCCTGGTGGGCTTGGGGAATCATATGGGATGCCAGGATGGAACCCAGGTCAGCTGTGTTTAAAGCAAATACCCTACTCATTGTACTTTCGCTCTGGTCCCCACTCTGGGGAATTTTACTTTGACATTTAATCAATCAGCTCCAATGAAATCTCCTGCTTTAGCATTAATTTTCATGCTGAGAAAGTACAGTTATCTTTCTGTCCTATAAATTGTATCTATGGATATATTATTCATGCTGCCATGCTGAACTTTAAATATCAAGAATATGTTGATATAGCTTCACGATAGAGAGCTTGCCTTGCGTGTATGAGATGTGAGGCCCGAGTTTGATCCCTCTACTGTATAAAAGAAAGAACACACTTCTTGTTTCATTTATTTATTGATTTATCTTTTTGACCACATTCCGAGGTGCTCAGGACTTCTGGTTCTGAGTTCAGGTATCACTCCTGAATGGCTCAGAGGACCATATGGGATGCCAGAGATTGAACCCAGCCATTATCAAGGCAAGCGCTCCATCTGCTATGCTATCACTCTGGTCCCAGGAACACATTTCTTCTACTCCTCTTATTTCTTAAGTAATAACGAGGTTAATTCATTAATGTTTTTCTTTGTTCTAGAGTTACCTAAAATTCTACACAGAAAATTTCATCTCTACCTATCATTTTCAAAAGTAAATCGAACACATTTATTTCTCATCAAAAGATTGATTAGTAGGAATTAATAAGGAAGCTGGGTAATTGCACAAGTCAAAAGCTAACTCTAAAACATCTTATTAAATTTTCATATCCCGTTCCTGTTAGCAGCTGAGATAGAATTCTTTAACTTTGTTATTGCACACATTTTATATTCCATTTTTATCTATAAAGACTAACATAAATTTGAGTCACTCTGGGGTCTGGAGCAATAGTACAGTTATTAGGGCATTTGCCTTGCAAGCAGCCCACCATGATTTGATCCTCAGCATCACTTATGATCCCTTGAGCTCCACCAAGAGTAATTTCTGAGCACAGAGCCAGGAGTAAACTTTGAACATAGTCTACTATGGCCCCAAACCAAAACTAAAACAAACAAGCAGTACTACCCAATTTGCATTTTTAATAAAAATGTGCATTTCTTTCTTGAGAGGTAGTCATATAAAGTTGTTAAGGAAAACACAAGTGGGGGCCAGAGAGATAGCATGGAGGTAGGGGCGTTTGCCTTGCATGCAGAAGGACGGTGGTTCAAATCCTGGCATCCCTATGGTCCCCTGAGCCTGCCAGGAACGATTTCTGAGCATAGGTCCAGGAATAACCCCAGAGTGCTGCCAGGTGTGACTCTAAAAACAAACAAACAAACAAACAATGACAACAACAAGAAAACAGACGTCCACAGCTTAAGCTTCAGTGTCCTCTATAAGAAGATAAGAAAGAGATTATAGGTGGTGGAGTGATGGTACAGTGGGTAGGACGCATCCTTGCACATGTTCAATCTGGTTTCTATCCCTGGTATCCCATATGGTACCCTTACATACTGCCAGATTCCTGAGAGCAGAGCCAGGAGTAAGCCCTGAACATCACCAGGTGAAAGCAGAATAAGGAGGAGGAGGAAAAGTAGGAGAAGAATGAGGAGGAGGAGGAGGAGAATAATAAGAAGAAAAGAATAGGAGGAGGAGGAAGCAGAGAGAGAAGAAGAGGAAGAGATAATAGTACTCCAAATGTATAGGATTACTTATATTATAATTTGATGAATAAATTTGATGGTTCACATATAGGCTTAATGTAGATACTTGCACATAGGTAAAAGTTCTTAAAAAAGGTTAGCATTTACTTTCATTTTTATAAAGTCATTTGTATTTTTAGGCACCGGAGCTGTGGCGCAAGCCTTGTGCACCCTAGCCTAGGATAGATCGTGTTCGATCCCCTGGCGCCCCATATGATCCCCCAAGCCAGGAGCGATTTCTGAGTGCATAGCCAGGAGTAGCCCCTGAGAGTCACTGGGTGTGGCCAAAAAAACCCAAATAAATCCAGAAAATAAGTCATTTGTATTTTTAGTTTCTGTGCATACACCCATAGTATTATCAAATATTTGTAAAAACATTTACTTATTAAATTGTGTATAGAAAAACCCACAATGCCACCATGGAGTGTTCATTCTTATTAAACTAACAATGCAATTTGAAAACTGAGGCACAGCTATTCAAAATTTCCAAACAAACATGATATACATATTGCAGACACACAGCCTTAAAATGGAAGGAAATTCTCCAACAAGCTGCAACACAGATGAAACGTGGTGACATATTAAATGAAGTAAGTCAGCTATGAAGACGAATAGTTCATGGATGAAACTAAAGAAGCTACATAAAAAAAAAAAAAAAGAAACTAAAGAAGTTACAAAAGCAGAATAATCTAAATCAGGGGTCTTCAAACTTTTTAAAGTGGGGGCCGGATTACAGTCCCTTAGAGAGCTGGAAGGCCGGACTATACGAGCTACTAATTCCTACTCACACTGCACATATCTTATATAAATAAAATGAAAACCATTTATAAATAAACAGATCACGCGCCAGTATTTCAATGGGAACTGTGGGCCTGCTTTTGGCTAAAGAGATGGTCAACGTCCGGTTCCATATTTGTCACTGCCAGCCATAACAAGTGATGCAAGTGGGCATCCGTTAATCTTGATCTGGTTGGAGATTTCAGATGTTTCATTCTTGAAAAAGTCTGTTCACAGGCATAAGTGCTACCAAAGATGGTTACCATGTTGAGTGCATGGTTCCTGATATTTGGATATACACTGAGTGTATATGCTGGCAGGTATCTTGGCAACCAAACAGCGCTCACTGCTGGCGGGCCGGATCAGACTCCTCTGCGGGCCGCATGTGGCCCGCGGGCTGTAGTTTGAAGACCCCTGATCTAAATGGACACAATAAAACAGTGATCACCAAGGAGTGAAGGGGGTGGAGAGGAGAGAGGAAATGCAGAGTCATTGTTTAATGGATGCAGTTTCAGTTTGGGAACATGAAAAATTTTGGAGATAGATGGTTGAGAGATGCAATTGTACTCAATGCTACTGGAAAAGCTCATAAAAATGATTGAAATGCAGAGAGAAGAAGTGCAACTGGTAGGAACTCAGACCTTGCAGGCAGGAGACATGGTGTGATGCCTAGGACTGCATGGTTCCTAGCACATATAGGAATGGCCTTTGAGTACCAGCAGGTGTGGCCTGTCCCCCTCTAAATGCTAAATTGAAATTATTTCTATCTTGCCACATAGATTAAAGTTGAAAACTTTAATAGAATAGCCTGAAAATTAGAAATGATTCAATATAATTAAAATATTGATTACCAGTTAAAAGAAAATGCTATTACATTTATAAGATAAATGCATTAATTTTTGGGTACAGTACAGAAATAAATGGTATGTAAGGAAAATCGAATCTTCCTTCAGCTAAGGAAGATTTTTTTTGTGGGGGAGCTCATATCTTGTGGTTCTTGAGGGACCATAAAGTGCTGGGGAGTAAATCCAGGGATCATACATGCAAAGCAATTTTTTTTTTTTTTGGATTTTGGGGCCACACCCGTTTGATGCTCAGGGGTTACTCCTGGCTAAGCGCTCAGAAATTGCTCCTGGCTTGGGGGGACCATATGGGACTCCAGGGGATCGAACCCCGGTCCTTCCTTGGCTAGCGCTTGCAAGGCAGACGCCTTATGTCTAGTGCCACCTCGCCAGCCCCGCAAAGCAATTTTTGAGCTCTCTCCCTGGCCCTGCTCAATTGATTTTTTGAGAGCAACTCCATTACCATCATTACTATCCTACAATGTGTCTACATATACAACACATATAATATGCATATGTTATATATTGCACATATGCAATATAATATGCACTGTAATATTGATATATTATGTAAACAAAAACAGATAATTAATAGGATAATATCAAACATTTTAATAATATACATTACAGCGTTCCAGTCACTTTTTATTACTACGTTGGATTTTCTTTTTCCATTCAAGACTGTCTTGATTAGCATCAAAAGAAATCTGGTTTTTTTTTTTTTTTTTTTTTTTTGGTTTTTGGGCCACACCCGGCAGTGCTCAGGGGTTACTCCTGGCTGTCTGCTCAGAAATAACTCCTGGCAGGTGCGGGGGACCATATGGGACACCGAGATTTGAACCAACCACCTTTGGTCCTGGATCGGCTGCTTGCAAGGTGAACACCGCTGTGCTATCTCTCCAGGCCCAGAAATCTGTTTTTTTTAAATAACATAAATTTTATTTCAAAATATTTCAGCAGTCCTTGTGCTACAAAGGCAGCTTGAAAGTAGGTTGATTTCAAATAGATTTAAAAACTGCATTTAATAGTAATTTATACAAAACTGTCAAATCCACTAATTTCAAACAACTACAGAGGTAAAATAAACTATGAGAAGTAGAATAAGAAACCTGTTTTAGCCTGACTGCTCAGGAGTCACTCTTGGTAAGGGAAGGGCTTGGGGGACCATGTGGGGTTCTGGGGATCACAAGGCAAACACCCTACCAGTTGTACTGTTGCTCTGGTCCAAACTTTTTTTTTCTTAAGAATTGTGTAGGTACAATGAATATATTGAACAAGTCTCCTATTGAGAGTTAGAAAGGTTTTTTTTTTTTTTATTCTATTAGGTTTCTTTTTTTTTTTTCCTAGTAAGAGGTTTTTATTTTTTTTTTTTATTACAAGTAACATTTTAAAGAACAATCTGGCACACATCCTCTCTTTTTCTGCTAAATTGCCTTCTTAATATCCCGAGGCCTATCTAAGAGAAAAAAAAAAAAGCCTCTTAACTGATCTTAAATGGTCTATATTAAATTTAATCCATTATAGTTCTTTATCAATTTTCTATTTTCACTAATATGACACTTTATTTTCCTCACCAGAAAAAATGGAATCAGCAGGTTCTTTAAGAGTCAGGCATAATTAGATACAACCTAGGAAGCTGGGTTGAATAACTTTGATAAAGTACTAAACACTCAATTTCTTCTTTTATAAAACAATGATAAAAATAATAACTATCCCCTTGATATATTTAAATAAGTGCTTGACACATAGTAAGATCAGTGGGAGTTATAGAATAAATGATTATCTCTCTGATTTTACAAACAAAAAACACTAACAAAATCAAATTAGATCAGAACTCGCGCTTCCGGGCATGGAAGGAATTTGGACTCTGTGGGCCACCGTCGCCGCGCATGCGCATTTAAACGGCGGGCACTAGGTGTCATGGCGCCCTCCATGCAAAGAGGCTGCAACTCTTCCGGACTGTGGCCTTTGGATTCTCTAAGTTGGGATTGGTTTGTTACTTCTTCATTACTGGGTTGGGGTGACGGGTGGGACAGAAGGGGGGTGAAGTTGCTTTAAAGACTGAAGCTTTTTGTTTTAGTTTTAGGCTTTCCAGAGCCTTTTACTGATTGTTTTCTCAGTTCAAGAGAGACTTGACAGCTGGGACAGGGCACTGGGAGATCATAGGCCTGGGGTGCTGCAGGGCTGCAGGGAGGGTTGAGGGGTCCTCTATCTTTATTGTCTCTATCTTTCTCATCAAAAGATTGATGAGTAGGAATCAATCAGGAAGCTGGCTGATTGCATCCATCCAAAGCTAACTCTAAAACATCTTACTACAATTTCTTATCTCATTCCTGAGATAGAATGCTCTTAACTTTGTTATTGCACACATTTGCACAGTTTTTGTACGGTTGTGTAACTTGCCTAAAGCTCTATAGCTCTAGAATGCATTCTGAACTTGGCTGCATAAAGTAATTGCCTTGCTTTTTTTTTTAACTCATGGAAGGGGATGTGTCTGCCAATCGGATTCCTCCCCACCTTCACCCCCGAACCCTTCCCAGTGCCTGTTTTGTGGTTTGTAGTGTTGTTTTGTAGTTGTACAACGTACAAGCAGGTGTATTGTAGAGATAGATAGTACAGAGGAGTGTGACTAGGAGCTAGATGCTACTTATTGCAAAACCTGGCACATGCCCACACACCTGAGTTTTTACCAGTTAGAAACCGTAAGTGTGTGGTTCTACATGTATTTTGCAAGTTAGATCTGTCGTTTATGGAGTCGTTTATGCCCTCTTTGGGCACCAGAGCATTTCTATTGTGGTGTGTGAATTTGTCAGCTTGCTTTTTTCCAACCAGTGTTTTATTTTCTAGGCTTATCTCTCAAGAGGATCTGATACCAAGTTGCAGATAGTCAAGGTACTTATTTATTCTGGTCGTTTCTTTGGGAGTCAGAACATGTGGTGCTCAGGGGCTCTTCTTGGCTTTTTGCCCAGAAGTGACCCCTGGAGGTGCTGGAGATAGGGGAAGGCATATGTAGTTCCAGGGATTCCAATTTGGGGTGGTGGTATGCCTAGTCCTAGGTCAGTCACATGCAAGGTAAGTACCTTAATCCCTGGGAGCTCTCCCTGGCTTTTTTTTTTTTTTTTTTTTTTTTTTTTACAGTGAGTTGCTAATTTTCCCTTTGCCCATTTATTTTTTCTTAGAATGTGCTTGTTTCTTAAACACTGAACTATTGGTCCTCACCAGTGAGGCTGGACACAAATGGGGAGAGCTAATTGTTGTATAAATGTCTTCTTTGGATTTCAGTTTTGTAAAATAGACTAAACAATGTTTTCTGCTTTCTTAACTTTACATTCTGGTATGGAGAGTCCCAAATGTATCTGACCTTTTTCAGGGGAAAAACCACTTAGTCATTCCTCCCAATCTACCTTACCTTGTGGACAAACATAAATCTCACCCAACTGCTCCCAATACCTCTCCTGTCCCATGCAGCCCCCCCCCCCACCCCCATCACCCTAGGAGCCCAAAGGATCTGCTGCTTTGGGAAACAAGGCTCCAATGAATTCCTCTTTTCTCTCTTCCGATACTTTCTTTTCCTTTAGTAAATTCCTATGCAAGTGTATATAGGATAGAAAGTCTTTAGTCAAATAAACAGGCTTTAAATGTATTTACTCATGGTATAATTGTTTGTTTTGCTCGGGGTGGATTGGGCTACATCACATCATGGTCAGAGCTGTTCTCAGCTCTTTGCTCAGGGGTGTCCCCTAGTTCTGGGGATCAAACAAACATTGACCACAAGCAAGGCAAGTGCTTTAACCCTGGTCCTGTGTCTCCAACACTCGCTTTGGGCTTAGCTTTCTTTACTTTGAACATTTCTTAGAATTGTGATAGAAGGTATTTAGCTTTTTACCAGAGTACCATGTGCTGTATACCAGATAGACTTGATACATTTAGCTTGAACATGCGTTTTATTCATCTATTTTTTTTTCTTTTCTTTTTGGTCTTTGGGTCACACCCGGCTGCGCTCAGGGGTTACTCCTGGCTCTAGGCTCAGAAATTGCTCCTGGCAGGCTCGGGGACCATATGGGATGCCGGGATTTGAACCAACGTCCTTCTGCATGCAAGGCAAATCCCCTACCTCCATGCTATCTCTTCTGGCCCCTCATTCATCCATTTTGTCATTGTATGCCAGCTCAGTGCTTGACAGTATCAAAAGTGATGTAGATATAAATGGTATAGATATAAATGGGGAGGAGATGATTCCTTTGTTCTTATAGGACTTATTGTGTCATGAGAACAACAAATTCTGCATAGTGTATATGTGTCTGTATAATGTGTGCCAGTTATATATCTGGCACCAGGTAGATGAGTCTGAGAAGTATAATATAGCATAAGTGAAGTATAAAGTATAAAACGAGGTTTGTGTTTAGTGTATGTAGGGAAGCTTAATTAGTGTGTGATTATTTTTCTTTTTTGGTTTTTGGGCCACATCCAGTGGTGAGACTGTGGAACCTATTCTCGGGGACTGAGAACTGTGCGTTATTTTACTTTCTTTGCTAGAGGAGAAGATGCCTTCTGCATCCTGTGAGAAACTCCTGGACGACATAGAAGATATCGTGACGCAGGAAGATTCAAAGCCACAAGACAGACATTACGCAAGAAAGCAAGTTGTCCCTAGGGTGCGAAAGCGAAAGCGCAACCCAGGAAAGTTGGAGGAAGAGCAAGACAGTCCCCCAAGTGACAGGTGACTTCCTTTGGGAATGAAATTTCATTCCAGACTGGGGGAGGAGCTGTCACTCTGTCTGTGGTGATGTACAAAATTGGCTCTTTCTAGTCTTTGAACTTCTGGCTTGGAAAGATGACTCAATGGAGCATATTTTTGTATATAGGCATCCTGAGTTCAATCTCTGGTGCTGCATGGCCCTTGAGTTCTTTAATCAACTTTTTGAAAAGAAAAAAAAATATTGTTATCTTGGTGAGAATTGTCTCCGCTAGGAGCATGGATTTGGGATGTTCTTTCTCAGATTCCCCCCTGGTTTGCTACTGAGGATGGCCTTCCCCAGGCCAGCTGGGGTTACGGTTTCATACTTGTCTTCCCTGATTTGGGAGCTGTGGCACTGGGTGGGACAGCAGGTATCAGCTCTGCAAGGGGTGCCCATGGCTATCTTCTATATATGCTCACTTCTGGGGTGCTGTTGCCGTGTGGAGCCTCTTGGGGGTGATGCAGGTGGAGTTGTCATGGCCAGGTGCTTCCTCCTATCACCCCTATGTCCCACCTCTTAAGTTACCCAACCATCAGATTTACCTCTATGCAGATTTTTGGGGGGACTACTATGAACTTGGGGGGCCCATTTAAGCATTGCAGAAGACACTTTTTCTGGGGTTCAGCTCCCAAGTCACTGGCTGTAGTTCTTCCATACTCTGGAGAGAGTCTGATCTCCTCAGGAGTCTGCGGTTGTTTCATCTTGACTGTAGACTTTGAGTTTAACAGCAGTTTCTGGGTTAATTGAGTGCATTTAATGAATAGTGATGGGGCTGTAGTGAATATGTTTTTTTTGTATACTATACCAGGAATTATTTATTTGGAAGTGTCCTTAATGAGACTTACTTACTTTTTTTTCTCCCCCTCTCACCCCTATGATTGTTTAATAGCACAATTCCCGGGATCCAGAAAATTTGGATACGGACGTGGGGCTGTTCTCATAATAACTCCGATGGAGAATATATGGCCGGACAGCTGGCTACTTACGGATATAAAATCACAGGTACTAATTACATTGTTTGGAGCCAAATGTTTCAGAGCAGTGTGTTTTGTTTTCATTTACTTATTTTGAGGGCTCTTCAACCAATGCTCAGGAGGACCACAGGTACCTCCTAGAGAATCTTCTTTGGGCCACACCTGGTAGTGCTCAGGGCTGACTCTTGGCTCTGCACTTAGGGATCACACTTGGCGGTGCTTGGGGAATCATATGGGATGCTGGAGATTGAACCCATGTTGGCTGCAAGCTAGGCAAGCGCCTTTCCCACTGTGCTGTCTCTCTGGCCTCCTTCGTACTATTTTGCGATGCGTTTGTGTTTACAGAAAAGGGATGAAACTGTTTAGTTTACATGTCTTTCTCTCTACCATTAGCATTTTACATAGTCCCAGTATAGTCTAGAATCTAGGAAACCAATATTAGTATAATACTGTAAAGATAAAATACAGACTATATTGGAATTCTACTGTTTTTTCCATTCATATCCTTTTATGGTTCCAGAATATAATTCAGGCTTTCACCTCACAGTCATTAGCAATGTCTCCTTAGTCTCTTTCCAATTTGTGACAGTTCCTCAGTTTTTTCCTGGAAAGTAAGAATAAACAATTATTTTGTAGCATGTCCCTCCAGTGAGGTTTGTCTGACGTCTGTCTCATCATGATCATAACCAGGTCATACATTTATGGTCAGAAAAGCGGGAAAGAAGTGCTTTCATCTCTGATTATGCCCCTTTGCTTGGGGTTTGCTTTGACAGTGCCTTTGCTCCTGTGGACGTCAACCCATGCCTGGCAGACTTCCCTCAGAAAGAGGCTGTTTTTCCTCCCTGGAGTTAATAATCCTGCTGTTCCTCCACTTTTGCTCACTAAAAAAAATAATTTTTTTTTGACTTTTTGGGTCACACCCAGCGGCGCTCAGGAGTTACTCCTGGCATTGCATTCAGAAATTGCTCCTGGCAGGCACAAGGGAACATAAGGGTTGTGGGATTCGAACCATTGTCTGTCCTGGATCAGCTGCATACAAGGCAAACACCCTACCTGTGCTATCTCTCTGACCCCAGCTCACTAACTTTAGTATCTGACCAGTTCAGGATCTGCCAGTGGTTTTGTTCTGCTTTCACTTATTCTGTTTTTAAAACTCCACTCTATGGTGCTCCACACTCCTTGGTGCAGTGCTCGGGGCCACACCTGAGGGCACTCAAGGGATCTTGCAGTGCTCAGGGTCAAACCCTTCGTGGGCTTCAGCTCTCTGTCCACTCACCTGACCCTGTCGTGAAACTCCTCTGCAGACTGTTCCTCTGCTTTTTGCTGAGTGGTGACTTTCTATTTTCTTCTTTTCTCCCGCTTCTGTTGACTGGAATCCTGGTCTCCAGGAGAGCTGCCCTTTCTTGCTCTTATATCCCTATGGGATCTGGATTTTGTTCTTGAGGTGATCGCTCATGATTATGGTGTTTCTAGTGCTCTCACTCTGGCCTGGGACTTTATTCCGGCTGGCTTGTATCTTCTCAGTGAGTCCTATTTATCAGAGCACACTTTCTGGCACTACAAGATATTCTAGTGCTTATTTTCCCTTCCACAGCCTGGGATGCAACCACTTGCCCCAGGATGCCTGATCTTTCTTTCTGGGAGAGTGAGTGGTGGTTGGTACCAGAGTGGCCTCTGGGCAGTAGGCGTAGTGCCAGTTTTCCTGGGGGCTCTCAATGGACAGAGCAGGGAAATGGGTTCTATGCAGTGCAGACTGGCATTTTTCGCGTGTCTGCTCACTTTCATATCTTCAAGGGTATCAAATGGGACCCTACTGGAATGCTTTATGATTGGTCCTCAGCCAGCTCACTGGCTTAGTTTCTGTGCTATGTGGCCATACAACATCGATCTTTACTGGGAGAAACTGTGTGGAACTTGAAATCAGCCTGGAAGTAATGCCCTGCACTTCTGTTCTTTATCTCAATGTTGCTTTGGCTACCATTTAAGACAGAACATGAAGAGTAGGAAGACTTGGAAATGTAACCCTTTCATAGCTTTATACCCTTCAGTAATTAGTTGATTAATGCAAACTCTGATTTACATAGCTCCGAGCAAAGTTGTTCTTGAGGTAGAAACACTCAGATTTGAGACATCAATAATAAATATTGCAAGAACCATCAAACAGATCCCTTCTCTGTTGGTTAGTAACTTTTAGTATAATTAAGCCCTAACTCATTCTGATGAGGCAATTTGAAAGTCAATACATTTTTTGTTTTTGTTTTTGTTTTTGGGTCACACCCGGTGGTGCTCAGGGGTGACTCCTGGCTGTCTGCTCAGAAATAGCTCCTGGCAGGCACGGGGGACCATATGGGACACCGGGATTCGAACCAACCACCTTTGGTCCTGGATCAGCTGCTTGCAAGGCAAACACCGCTGTGCTATCTCTCCGGAGCCATGTTTTTTTTAAAGATCATTCCCTAAAGCATTAAGGAAAATCTGAACTTGGCTTTTTTTAGGTGATATTAATAAAGAATGCATTTTTTGTTTGTTTATTTGTTTGTTTTTGGGTCACACCCAGCATCGCTCAGAGGTTACTCCTGGCTCTACGCTCAGAAATTGCTCCTGGCTGGCTCGGGGGATCATATGGGATGCTGGGATTCGAACCACTGTCCTTCTGCATGCAAGGCAAACAAACGCCTTACCTCCATGCTATCTCCCCGGCCCTAAAGAATACATTTTTATTTGCATTTTAGTTCTTTAGCCAGTTTGTGTTTGGTCTTTTATTTGTGGGGGAGGTTTCATACCCAGAATTGCTTAGTGGTGAGTCCTGGCTCTACACTCAGGAATTCTTCTTGGTGGTACTTGGCGGGTAGCATATGGGATGCCGGGAATGTGTGTGTGGGTTGAATCTGGCATCAGTTGTGTGCAAGGCAAGCACCTTACCTGTCGTACTCTCTCTGACCCCACAATTCTGTTGACAAAGTTTGAGTTTTATTAAGGCACCATGATTTACAGAGTTGATCATGATTGAGTTTCTGCCATACAACATTCCAACATCAATCCCATTACCATTGTCAACCTAGTTGTCTTTCTCTCGCCCACGACAGGCACATAAAATTGTTTTGGAGCTTTGCAGTTTCCAAGGTGGATATTGATTTGGATTCATGCATAATATACTTTAGCTCCATATAGTCCATATACTGAAGCTCCTAGAGTGACCAGCTCCCTCCTCTGTTGTTGTAGTGTCCCCCACTCCCTGTCCTACTTCCCACGTTCCTCCCCTGATGATCTGCTTCCTACTGAAGACCAGCTCTCCTGTTCTGGTGCTTTTGTGCGTTTGTTATTCCTCTACTGTCTTTGTTTTTCTCCGCTACCTACGAGCGATCATTCTGTGTCTGCTCCTCTTCTGTATTTCTGTATGAATAACTTCATTCAGGATGAGACTCTCTGTTTCCATCCAAGAAGCAGCAGGCTGCATGACCTCATCATTCCTCGCAGCCCAGTATATTCCAATGTGTATTTGTACCATAGTTTCCTGATCCACTTATCTGTTCTTGAACACTTGGGTTGCTTCCAGATTTGTGAGTAGTGATGCAGTGAACTAGATGAAATAGACGCAATAAAATAGATGACATTTTGGGGTCCTTGGGGGTAAAGCCAAGAAGTGGAATTGTTGGGTCAGAGGGTTCCCTTTTCCTCACATCCAAACCGACACTGGTTGTCTTGTTCTTTGTGATGAGTTCCAAGCTCTCTGGTGTGAGGTGGTATCACATGGCTGTTTTGATTTCCTTCCCTGATGAATACGGGTACAGAGTATTTTTTCATATGCCTTTTGGCCATTTGTATGTCTTCTTTGGGGAAGTGTAGAATAAAGCCCTTGGATGGGACTGGATGGTGATGGGATGGATGGAGAGATGAAATCTTTCTCCTCCAGCCCCGGTCATGTGTCTGCAACCCCCTCTGGCCACTGGTTCTGCAGCTTCAGGATAGCGATGGGGAGAAAACTGACAGGCAGGCTTCAGGAGATATCAGCTTTATTCAAGGCCCTAGGCACCACATGTGTGGCCTATCATAACCTTTTACGCTGGATATCATCAGCCCTGCATTGTCTCTCAGCCATCTCTCCTCCTCAAGCTTTTCTCTCAGTCTCCTCCTCCATCTTCCAAATCCTCCTCCTGCTCCCTCTGTCCTCCAAAATCTCTTAATCTCCCTCTGCTGTAGAGGCAAAACCTTTTGTTACCCACCAGAGACCTCTCCCAGAAATGGTCAGGTCTTATTAATAGATAAGGTTACAGGAAGAATGGGGGATGGACTAACAGGAAAGTTTCTATTTCATCTTTTCATTCCATTTTTGATGATGTCTCCTTTTTGTTTTTCTTCCTTGTAAACGGCTACCAGTGCTTCATATATCTTGAATATGAACCCTTATAATATGATGGATGGTCAATTTTTTGCTCCCATTCTGAGTGGTGTCCTTTTATTCTGGTCATTGTTTCATTTGAAAAACATAACAACTTTTTGTTCTGTTTTGATTTTGGGCCACACCTGGTGATGCTCAGCTCTTACTCTTGGCTCTGCACTCAGGAATGACTTCCAGTGTTACTTGGAGGACCAGATGGGTTGCTGGGGATCAAACCTGGGTTGGCTGTGTGCAAGGCAAAGTGTCCTAGCTGTACTATCGCTCCGACCCCAACCTCACAACTCTTAATCTAGTTTCATCAACAAAGTCATACCAGGACTGGCTCAGTAGATAAAGGGATGCTGATTATTGGTGCCTAGAGTAGGGACACCCCTCACTGTTTCCCTAGGTTAGATCATGCTGGAGAGAGAGAGAGAAAGACACGGAAGTGTGCTATGTTTAATTTATAGTTGAATCTGTTATGAAGAAGGGTAACAGGTGTTGTACAGTTACTGGAAAAAGTTTACCACCATGACTTTTTTTAGGAATTCGACAGCTGCGAGCAAGTTCATAAACACATGAGAATAATACATTACAGGAAATATTTGTGATAAGCATACTTGAGAACAGTGTCGAGCTTGAGCGCCCAGTTTCAGAGAAGTCATTTTCCAATGTCTGGGCTGGTACAGTGCTCGACAGTTTTTTTTTTTTTTTTGTATGTTACAATATCTTTTATTCACTCAGTGACTGCTCTCTGAACATGAAGATTAGCTGCACAGGAGCTAGATGTGGATGAGATCAGAAATTTATTTTGTTTTATTTTTTGGCAGTAAAGGAAAAGTGCTCGTATTCTATGTACACCTTAGTTATCTTATAAATTGTCAAATCTGGAACATATTCTTAATTCTATATAGTAAAGTTTTAAGTAGGTTTTGTTTTAAAATTTATATTATAGGGGGCCAGAGAGATAGCATGGAGGTAAGTAAGGCATTTGCCTTACATGCAGAAGGATGGCGGTTCGAATCCCAGTATCCCATATGGTCCCCCGAGCCCTCCAGGAGTGAGTGATTTCTGAGAATAGAGCCAGGAGTAACCCCTGAATACTGCCAGGTGTGACTCAAAAACAAAAACAAAAATAAAAAAATAAAATAAAAATAAAATTTATATTATAGAGAGACCTTTTTTTTTTTTTTTTTTTTTTTTTTGGTTTTTGGGCCACACCCGGCGATGCTCAGGGGTTCCTTCTGGCTGTCTGCTCAGAAATAGCTTCCTGGCAGGCACGGGGGACCCTATGGGACACTGGGATTCGAACCAACTACCTTTGGTCCTGGATTGGCTGCTTGTAAGGCAAACGCCGCTGTGCTATCTCTCTGGGCCTGAGAGACCTTTTTATATGAAGTCAGAATAAAATCTTATTCATTCATTTATCTATTTATTTATTTTGGGTCTTTGGGCCACATCTGGTGGTGCTCAGGAGTTAAGAGGTTACAACACTCCTGGATCTGCACTCAGGAATTACTCCTGGCAATGCTCAGGGAACCATATGTGGCATTGAGGCTAGAACCCAGGTAGGCTGTGTTCAAGGCAAACACCCTACCCTCTGTACTATTGCTCTGGTCCTATGAAGTCATATTAAAAATCTTTTGTTTAAACTAAAAGAAATAATATTGCTTTGTGGAAATAAATACTTTGCTAGAAGAGGTAGCATTATAATTGAATGGCTAATGTATAAGCCTATTTTCTGGCCTTGGTATTTATTTTGAGATACACATAAATTTTACAAATGAGGTTAGGGGCTATTTCGATTGTTGTATGGAAATGTCTGTGTAAACAATATAACCAAGGACCACATCTCATGAGTGACAGATTTTAAGCTAAGCTTTTGTGTTTGAACTTGGAGTTTGGGAACTTAGGCTTGTGGATAATAAAAATTATATACAAGGGCCCGGAGAGATAGCACAGCGGCGTTTGCCTTGCAAGCAGCCGATCCAGGACCAAAGGTGGTTGGTTCGAATCCCGGTGTCCCATATGGTCCCCGTGCCTGCCAGGAGCTATTTCTGAGCAGACAGCCAGGAGTAACCCCTGAGCACTGCCGGGTGTGGCCCCCCCCAAAAAAAAATTATATACAAAGTTTTATAGCAAAGGAAAGAACTTACCCTTCCCTTCCCTTTTCCATTTCCCCTTTCTTTTGCTTCCCTTCCCTTCCTTTCTCTTTTTCCTTCCCTTCCTTTTCCTTTTTCCTCTCCTCTCCTCATGACATTTTTACATTTATATATATATATGTATATATATATGTGTGTGTGTATATATATGTGTATATATATGTGTGTATATATATATATATATATAGGGTTTTAGGCCACACCCGGTGACGCTCAGGGCTTACTCCTGGCTATGAACTCAGAAAGTATTCCTGGCTTGGGGGACCATTGGGACACTGGGGGATCAAACCACAGTCTGTCCTAGGTTAGTGCATGCAGGCAAACACCCTACCGCTTGCGCCACCACTCTGGCCCCTACATTAATATTTTGAGTTTACCTACATAACAAAACTCATTAAGATGAAGAGTAGATCAATTCTGTGGGAAGCTACACAAATAGTAGTCCATCGGTTTTCCACATCACATCTGAGTGGAAAATCAATGGTATAGACTTTCCGGGGGATACTGTATTTTGAGCTGGTTAGTTCTAAGTGGAGTGGGAATCTCTGTACACTTCTCAGAGATAGAAACTGAGTTGCTTAAAAGCTTACAAGTGCACGAGGCGTTTCATGGAGTATATTGCAGGGATCAAATGAAAGCACTTTGGCATGAGGTTCCTGCAGAGTTGGAGATGGGTCAGAGAGGAGATCCCCATCTTTACCCAGTTTGTGATTAGAGCTAATACGAGGTATAATGAGTGGTATCAACACAGCTTCTGTTCTTGGCATTGTTCTGTGTAGTTTCTCAAAGGTTTATATATATATATATATATATATATATATATATATATATATATATATACACACACATATATATATACACACATATATATATAATGGGGTATATGTGTATATAGACATATATATATATACACACAATATTATTCAATTGTATTTTAGGCACTGTGATTGACAGCCCTGTGAATGATAGGATTCCATGCTTAAAACATTCTTACACTACATTTTTTTTTTTTTCATTTTTGGGGCCACACCTGGCAGTTCTTATGTTACTCCTGCCTCTTCGCTCAGAAATCATTCCTGGCAGGCTTGGGGGACCATGCGAGATGCTGAGGTGTGAACCTGGGTTGGCTGCATGCAAAGCAGATACCTACCCTGCTGTGCCATCGCTCCGGCTCCACCAAGCACTACATATTCAACCAGATTGCCTGCTTCCCTCCACCACTGTCCTCATGTTCCATCTCCCGTATGGAGCCCCCTTATCCACCAATATGCGATGATAAGCTGCTAACTGAAAGCCACTTCTGTTGCCTTTGGGCATTGGTTATTTCCTTCATATCTTTATATCCCACATATGAGAAAATTCTGTGTCTGTCCCTCTCCTGACTTAACTCCACTTAGCAGGATACTCTCCAGGCCCATCCACAGAGCAGCAAATTATTTGATTGCATCATTTCTTACATCCTAATAATATTATTGTTCATACACCTTTTTGGGCTCTCTGTATGTCTTTTATTTATCTTTCCCTCCTTTTTTAATAGGGTTGGGGTTTGGGATTTCTTTTTTTGGGTAGAGTTCAACTGGTGCTTTATTTATCTTGCATATCAGTTCTTTAGGGGAGTGAGGGGCAAGTAGTGTCCCCCATTCCATGGGGTCTTTATGCCAGCCATGAGCTGTTTGTGTCATTGCAGGTGGATTTTCTTTTGTTACCTACCTACTGTCCTATCACTCTGACCCCAAGTTATTTTACTTTGCTTTCACTATAATCCAGCTAGAATCATAGTGAAAGTATATTCTGAGCATTTTCAGAACGTCTGAAACACACTGGATGACCAAAGCTTCACTTTTTTCTAACTCTCAGAAGTTAAACAGAAAGGTGCTATACAGATCAGCCAAGACTTGGATATACATTAAAATAGGATCTACCTCTGTTGGTAACTGTCCTCGTGTGGGACATTTTAAGCTAATTTTATAAGCTTTTACCTTTTATATCTATCCCATGTGTGCTTCAGAAACTATAATCTTAAGATGTAACCATTAAGACGTGTCTCTTTTGCTTTCAACGTTCCCTCCTGCGTTACCATGGAAATAGTCTTATATTAGGTTCTTTGCATGTGCTCAGCATATTCTTCATAAGCTTTAATTTTTTTTTCCTGGTTATTTTGGCCCTTTTAATTTTACGTAGAAAACGGAGAATTTCGCAATGATTTGGCCTTGATTATGGTTTGGAAGTGCAGTGCCAGCAGCCATCTCTCGAGAGTAGAATTTGGAGTGGAACTAGATTCACTGGGTCACCAGGCTGTCTTCTTGCTCTCAAGACTCTTTGGGAATTCTTTTTATTTTTGGTTTTTGGTTTTTGGTTCACACCCGGTGGTGCTCAGGGTTTACTCCTGGCTCTGCACTCAAATCGCTCCTGGCAGGCATGGGGGCAACCATATGGGATGCTGGGATTCGAATCACCCTCCCGTCCTGGATCAACTTCATGCAAGGCAAACACCCTACCGCTGTGCTATCTCTCCGACCCCCACTCTTGAGGAATTCAGTTCTCCAGGCTGTCTTAAAGGAGCTTAATAGATTTGCTATTGGGCCGGGCGGTGGCGCTGGAGGTAAGGTGCCTGCCTTACCTGCGCTAGCCTAGGAGACGGACCACGGTTCGATCCCCAGGCGTCCCATATGGTCCCCCAAGCCAGGAGCGACTTCTGAGCGCATATAGCCAGGAGTAACCCCTGAGCGTCACCGGGTGTGGCCCAAAAACCAAAAAAAAAAAAAAAAATAGATTTGCTATCTCTTTATTTTGGTTTTAGTTTTGAAATTGAATTTTTTTTGGGGGGGGTTTTGGGTCACATCCAGCAGCACTCAGATGTTAATCTTGGCTCTACGCTCAGAAATTGCTCCTGGCAGGTTGGGGGGACCATATGGGATGCCAGGATTCGAACCACCATCCTTCAGCATGCAAGGCAAACACTCTACCTCCATGCTATCTCCAGCCCCTTGAAATTGAATTTAATTTATTCTCTGTAGTTTACAATAATTTTTAATGGGAGGGTTTCATGCATAAATCATTTTATGCATTCAACCCCAACCCTCCCCCTTCCCCCCAATCCATATGCCCTGTCCCTTTATTCTATGGTGAATTTCCTGCTGGAGACCAGTCTCAGTTTCTGGTTTTTTTTTTTTTTTTTGGAATTTGCTATTCTCATACTCTGCTTCTTTGAATCCCACACATCTGGGAGCTCCTCTTGAGTCCATCCTGTTCTTTTTGTTTTTGTTTTTGGGCCACACCTGGTGATGTGGTGATGCTCAGGGGTTACTCCTGGCTATGTGCTCAGAAATCGCTCTGGGCTGGGGGCTCCATATGGAAGACTGGGGGACCGAACCACAGTCTGTTCTGGGTTAGCACATGCAAGGCAAACATCCTACCCTTTGTGCCACCACTCCGGCCCGTATCCTGTTCTTTCTGACTAGTTTCACTCAGCATGATCCTCTCCAGATCCACACAGCAGTTTGTAGAAAACAAGATGGACATTTCTCAAACAACTCGGAACTGAGCTTCCACATGGCCCAGCAATTTCACTTCTAGGCATTTCTTTCTTTCTTTTTCTTTCTTTCTTTCTTTCTTTCTTTCTTTCTTTCTTTCTTTCTTTCTTTCTTTCTTTCTTTCTTTCTTTCTTTCTTTCTTTCTTTCTTTCTTTCTTTTTCTTTCTTTCTTTCTCTTTCTTTCTTTCTTTCTTTCTTTCTTTCTTTCTTTCTTTCTTTCTTTTTATAATTATCTTTATTTAAACACCATGATTACAAACATGATTATAGTTGTATGATTACAGTCATGTAAAGAACACCCCCCTAGGCATTTATTTCAAGGGACCAAAAATGTCTAGGGCCTGAGTGATAGTTCAGTGGGTAGCACACTTGCCTACACAGAGGCAGATACTCAGCATCCTGTGTGGACCCCCAAGCCCACCAGGAGTGCTACTTGAATGCAGAGCCAGGAGAATGAACCTTGAGCAGAGCCAGGTGTGGCCAGAAGCAAAAAGCAGAAAGAAAAAAAGTCTATTCAGAAAAATGATCTGCATCTTCATGTTCATTGCTTCACTATTCACAACAGCTCAATCACTGAAAACTTCACTATTCACAATAGCTGGAAACAGCCCAGGTACCCAAGAGTTGAGGAGTAAATCCAGAAAGGGTGGGGTCTCTACATGGGGATGGGAATCCTAGGTGACTGCAAGGAAAGGTGTAATCCTGCACTCTGGGGCTTGCCCAGAACTCTGCTATAAGAAATGCACAGCTAACAGTCATCACCATTGGACCTGCGGATTACATTTGTGTTCCCACACTTGCTGGCTGGACACTTGTACAATTTTTCCATGGTTGTCCTGGAATTCTCCCCAATTTTGTGTAGTGCAGGGCAGCAAGGGGAGATTTGACTTGTTGCTCTAAGTAACTGCAGGCCCTTCTGTCTTGATGATAAATTCTTTTTCTTTTTTTTTTTGGGTCACACCCGGCGTTGCTCAGGGGTGACTCCTGGCTGTCTGCTCAGAAATAGCTCCTGGCAGGCAGGGGGGACCATATGGGACACTGGGATTCGAACCAACCACCTTTCGTCCTGGATTGGCTGCTTGCGAGGCAAATGCCTCTGTGCTATCTCTCCGGGCCCTTGATGTTAAATTCTAACATCAAGCATCTAACATCTAACATCTAGCCCTAGCTCAGCTCAGGACCTACTCCTGGCTCTGCAGTAAGAAATCGCTCCTGGCAGGCTCAGAGGACCATATGGGACACTGGAAATTGAACCACCATCAGTCCTGGTCGGCTGCATGCAAGGCAAATGCCCTACAGCTGTGCTATCTATCCAGCCCCAATGTGGGTTTTTTTGGGGGGGGGGTGTCTTTGGGCTACATCTGGTGTTCTCAGGGCTTACTGTGCTCAGAAGCCTGCCTCTTTTGTGGTGCTCAGGGACAACATACAATGCCGATGATAGAATCTGGGTGGGTTGTATGTCTTAACCCTACTGCTCCAACCCCCCAATCCCAAATTCTTTTTTCCCAATATTCTCTCTAGCAAATGTTGGATGCGTTTTCATTTCTTTGTGATCTGACTTTGGGAACTGGAAGATAACTATTTTTTAATCCTGTTTAATTTTTGGCCTGTTTTTTTTTTTTTTCGGGCCTCTTAAACATCTAGTTTGTGTTCTCATAGTATCTATGTAGTGCTATTTCAACTCGCTTGTAATTATGTTCATTCTTGAATATCAACTACTGTGGAGTGAAATGGTGTTCAAATGATTTCTTTCAAGATCTCTGGCATTGTGATATTGAATCATACCAAATGTTTTCTACTTAAAATATTTTTTAAACTTTATTTATTTACTTATTGATTGATTGGTTTTTGGGTCACACCTGGCGGCACTCAGGATCTATACTTGACTCTGCACTCAGAAAATGTCCCTGGCAGGCTGGGAGACCATATGGGATGCCGGAAATCAAACTGGATTGGCCACGTGCAAGGCAAATGCCCTACTGCCGTGCTATCTCTCTGACCCCCTACTTAAAATATTTTATTTCTTTGGGGGGGGCATATCCTGTATTGCTCAGGAGTTACTCTTCTTTTTGTGCTCAGAAGTCACTCCTGGTAGCTCAGGGGGACTATATGGGATGCCAGGGATTGAATTTGGGTTGGATTTATGCAGTTGCAGATGCCCTACCTGCTGTGCTCAAAATATTTTACTTTTTTTTTTGAGACAAGTTAACAGAGCTCTCTTTACTCAGAAACTTGACCATTTGCTTAATTGTTTAATGATTCACTTTGCCCTTTGAGATATTTCATTACTTTTAGGGGCTTCTTGGGGGGGGGGCATTGCCCACATTTAGTGGACTTAGGGACTATTCCTGACTCTATACTCAGAGATCTCCCCTGGCAGTCTTGGGGTCCTATCTGGTGCAGGTGTGAAAAAAAGAGACTCAGTCATATGCAAGGTCAGTACTTTGACCCTTGGATTATGTGACCCCTGCCTTTTGGGATTTTAGGAAACATGTTTTTTGATAATTCACTTAGAAATAATCTGTTCCAATATATATATTTTGTTTTTGAACAGAAAATTAGACAGCACTAATTACCACCGGGTAGTTTGAGCATCTATTTTATTTATTTATTTATTTATTTAGAATTGTTGTCTTTGAATTTTAGGGCAAAAGACGCTTCTGATATATTGACACTGGAATGGGGCAGAGAGGGATTTTTTTGGGCCTTTAAAATTTTGGGGGGTTTGCAGTTAATATGATGTGTGCTTTTCTAGCTCATGATCAGTAGATGGCAGTATGACATTATTCATTCTTTACAGCTTTACTATTGCACACAGTAAAGACATATCTTATGTTAGAAACATCTAAGAAAATGATTAGAATTTATTCAATTATATTTTTTTTCCACCTTGCCATCAGGGAAAATAATAACTTTTCGGTAGTACAGTGGTAAGGATTGGACACATTAATGTTTTCAGAGGCAGCTTGATCCTTACTGCTCAGAATGTCAACCTGAAATGTGTCTGCTGGAGGTCAGAGGTGAAATGTCTCATCCATGCATGACCTTCCTGCCTGGTATCTTCATCGATGGAGCCTTTCTCAGAATGAGGTGATGTCTTCTTGCCTAGAGGAGCCTCCTAGGGTGGGAGCTTTTGTGTCCAGGACACAATTAGTTACCTTTGCTCTCTGGCTTACAGAAAAATGAACCTTCACACAAGATGCACCCGAGTAACTCATTAATTGTCAAAATATTAACATATATTAAGGTGGACGAGGAATTTTATAAATGACAGTGGGTGTAAGCAATGGAATTAAGAACCTTAGTCCCTGGCCCCTCTCCTGTCACTGTGAAGAGGGTATCTGCAGGGAAATGATTTAAATGACTGGGAGTCTGCAAACATTTTTCTCTATTTTTTCTTTCTTTTGAGGGAGGTCTGATCCGATGGTGCTCAGTGGTTACTCCTGGCTCTGTGCTCAGAAGTTGCTCCTGGAAGGCTCAGGGGAATCATATGGGATGCTGGGAATCGAACCTGGGTCTGTACTGGGTTGCATACAAGGCAAATGCCCTATGCTGTGCTATCTCTTCGGCCCCCAAGAAATCTGTAACTGGCTGTGATCAATTCAATTGTAAACACCACTGCACTCGGACCAGCCTGAAGACACTTGTCTTAGGTTTCTTCCTTCACTGTAGCTTGGTGCTTCTCAAAGTTGGCAAGAAGTTTTGTGTTGATGACCACAGATTTTTCATTTATCTATGTATGGGTAAATAAATCTTATAGCATACCATATGAGTTGATTGTGTTAAAGAGAGAACACAGGTGTTCTGGTGCTTGCCTTGCATGTGACTGACCCTTGCTCCTTCCCTGGCACCACAAACGGCTCCCTAAACCCCACCAGGAATGACCCCTGAGCACAGAGCAAGGGGTCGGCCCTGAGCCTTGCAAGGTGTGGCCCAGTGTTTTGGGTGATAGTAACTCTACATTTGATTGGCTCCTATACACTCGTAGAGTGAGGATGGAAAACCATTGTGCTAGCTCTAATCTGTCACATGAAGTCCGACTCTCCTCAGAAGCTGCTATCCTTGCCCTGATACCTTTCTTTATTTTTTTCTTTTTAAGACACATCTGGTGGTGCTCAGGGGTTACTTCTGGCTCTAGGTTTAGGAATCATTCCTGGCAGTGCTTGGGGGGACTATATGAGATGCCTGGGATCAAACTCCAGATGATCGCATGCAAGGTGAATGCCCTACCTACTGTGCTATTGCTCCGGCCTCATGCCTTTTGATTTTGTTTCTCTCATCTAGTTCCTCTCTTAGCCTTGTCTGTTTTGCAGTTTTTTTCTCCCATCACTCACGACTTCCTTCTGTCTGAGCCATCCTTCCCTCTGCAGTGTGAGGGACAGTGTTATTAGGGATTAAGAGCTAGACTGTAAAAGCAGCCAAGGCTACATATTAGGCTTATGACATTGGACAGATGAGGGAGATGTCAGTACCTCTGACCTTCAATGTTCTTAGTTCACGAAGTTGACAACTATAGTCCTTTCTAAAGAGGAAATGTTAGTGTTCAATGTGCCATCACGAAGTGCCTTGTCTGGCACACAGGTGAGGAAGAGCTGAGGTACTTTCTGGTGAACACAGAAAAAAAGATTTGTCTGAATGTAATTTTTTTTTTTTTGTTGTTTTTTTGGGCCATACTTGGCAGCAGTGCTCAGGGGTTACTCCTAGATCTATGCTCAGAAATCGCCCCTGGTTGGGCTGGAGAGAGCACAGCAGTAGGGCATTTTCCTTGCATGCAACAGATCCAGGACAGACCATGGTTCAAATCCCAGCATCCCATATGGTCCCCTGAGCCTGCCAGGAGCAATTTCTGAGTGAAGCCAGGAGTAACTCCTGAGCACCAAGGGTGTGACCCCAAAACCAAAAAAAAAAAAAAGAAAAAATAAAAGAATTCCCCCCTGGCAGGTTCTGGGGACCATATGGAATGCTGGGAATTGAACCCAAGTCTGTCCCAGGTTGTCTGTGTGCAAGGCAAATGTCTTACCGTTGTGCTATCACTTCGGTCTTCTGAATATAATGTTTTGAAGAAATTTTATTCTTTTAATTTTCTTTTTTTGATTTTTGGTCCACACCGATGACACTCAGGGGTTACTCCTGGCTAGGTGCTCAGAAATCGCTTCTGGCTTGGGGGACCATAAGATACACCGAGGGATCAAACCAGGGTCCTTCCTAGGTTAGCATGTTCAAGGCAAACACCCTACTACTTGTGCCATCACTCTGACTCCCAGGAATTTTATTCTTAATGGGCAAATTTAAAAGATCAAAATAGATTTTGATGGTCAGATGCATGTGTTTGTTGAAAGCATGTATTTGTCTATGCATGCATGTGTTGTGTGTGTGTGTGTGTGAGAGAATGAGAGAGAGAGAGAGAGAGAGAGAGAGAGAGAGAGAGAGAGAGAGAGAGAGAGAGAGAGACACTCCCTCCCTGGACTTTTCTCACAGGATCCTATTTATGTAGCTGTCAGATCCAGTCGGCCTTGTCTTGATATGTCTTGGATCAGATCCTCATGCTATCACTTTTCCTGCCATGGATGCTACAAATTCTATTGAATCAGAAATCTAATTTAATCCATTCTTATTAAATTGGAAGCAGTAATTGCTTTCAATTTAATGGGATTGGATTCAGCATTAGAAATTTTGATGTTCCCTCAAACTTAATAAAATTTGGTTTTGTGTGTTTTCGTCTGTGCATACTCTGCTCTTGCTGAGAGAGAGAGAGAGAGAGAGAGAGAGAGAGAGAGAGAGAGAGAGAGAGAGAGAGAGATCTTTGAGTATTATATGCAGACAGTGAACTCTTTACAATGCCAGGTAAGCGGTATAGTATAAGGGTGGCAACAAGAAGGACATATTTTCATCCTTCATTTTTCCCTTTTTACTCAGGATTAAAGAAACATAAGTGAACGAAATTCAAAGGCCTTCAAAATGGGATTTTCATCTATTCAGACATACATAGGCCAAGGATTGCTAGAGAAGATCCACAATATACTCTTGAGAAACAGAGGCCAGACAGATTTCTTCTTTGTCTTCTTTTGGGTTTTTTGGGCCATATCTGGTAGTGTTTAGGGATTCACTCTTGACTCTATGCTCAGGACCACAGGTGGTGCTCAGGGGATCCTATGCAGTATCAGGGATCGAACCCAGCTCTGCCGAGTCTAAGGCGAGCACCTTCCTATCTCTCCAGCCCCTGGATTAGCCTTCATAATAATGAAAAAAGGTTGCTGGGTGAAATGAAATCCTTCAAAGTTGTATTCTGAACGTTGTTCTGTTGTCTTTCTGACCAATCATTTTAAGAGATAGCTAAGTTGGCTATTGTTCATGTCTAATGCCGTGGTTTTTCTGAACTATGTTATGAATAAAAGGTGAGGCTAGTTCATTTCAGACTTCATGTTCACTGTATTTTTATCATAGTGTCCTGTTTCACAGAGCCTTTGAATTTATAATCCTCTGCTAGTCTTTCTTTCATCCTTTTAGTACTTTTCTTTTGTTGTTGTGTCATTCCTTTGCTCAGGGCTTACTCCTCGTGGGCTCAGGGGGCGATATATAGGGTTGGGGTTTGAATCCAGGTCGGCTGCATGCCAGGAAAATGCCCTACCTGTTGTACTTTTGTTCCAGCCTTCTTTTGGTGTTTTGGGGTTATTTTTAGTAACTGTCTTGTCGGCTGTCATCACTGCTTTTTTGTATTTTCATCTTCACATAGAGCTGTTGTATATTTTAAGAATGGAATCACATATTAACTAAGATTTTTGAAATCTCTCCAACGAGCTACTAATGACTGAGATTTGAGTAAAACTCATAGTAACAAGTGAATCAGAGCCACAACTCCCATGAGACTCGTCTTCTCCCGTAGGAGAAAATAAATAAGATAAACCATGAAGGTGTTCTAGAATAAATATGTTATGATCTAATAAAACTCTTGAGGAATTCATTGAGAGCTCTAAAGAAAACCACACAGAAGATGGAATAGAGATATCAAATAATGAGAGCGAATTAAGGCACAGAAGCTTTGGGGGAGAGTATTTGAAGCTTATCTCATCCAGCTCGTTTTTATCTTGTGACTCAAGTCAGATGCAAACCACATGTATAAACCTTGATTCGGTTTAAATTCCTGAAACTGGGGGCTTAAACCCTTAAACAGGGGCCTATATTTTTTCCTCAGGAAGGAGGAAAAAAAAGGCAAAACAAAACCAGAGGTGACTGAAGAATATAAAACAAATTTTCAGCCGAGGGTTTTTTTCCCTTCTCCAAGTAAGCAGAGATTGGAAGATGATCATCTTGGATTAAGAGAGTTTGAGCCTGTAAAATATAGTATGAATATCAGTGGTGTTTGTCTGATTCTTTTTTGGTTATTTTTTGTTCCTGCTCTGCCTAGTACCTCCGACTCTGGGAGCATGTGGGGTCAAACTTGGGGGCGTTCACATGCAAAGCTAAGGAGCCTCTGATCCTTTGAGGCAGCTCTCCAAGCTCTGCTCATCTCCTTCATGTCGGTTTACACATCAATAAACTTTACTTCGCCGAATGTAATCTGAAACACGGTGAAAACAATAATATTCTTTTATTGTAAAAACTTGATGCAGAGTAGGGAGGACTTTTTAATCAGGATACGTGTGTGATTTGTCTCATGCAAATGTTATGATGTTGGCATTTTAAAATGAGCAATTTTATTTGGCGGGGGCAGGTTTGGTTCTCACCTGGTGGTACTTGGAGGTCCCTGCTGTTATCAAGCAGGGGACCTGGATGACCTTGTGGAGATCTCTCCCCTTTCCAGCAGTGCTTCTGCCAAATTGCCTTTCACATACCAGTGCTACAAGGGCTATTTATACTTCTGGTGGACTGAGTTATTGGACTGCCCACACTTTACCACTGTCTAAAGACCGTCCCTCAATATCTGTGTCACTTCTTGCCCATTTAGTGATCTCAGTTCTGGAGTCAGAGCCCAAGGGGTCCATAACATTAGATACTGTTTCTTTGTTTAGAGGCCACATGTGGAGGAGATCCTTGGGTATTTCTACCTACCCCCAACTTATTTCAAAAAGGAGCAATTTTGGGGTGGGAGCAATAGCACTGTGGTAGGGCATTTGCCTTGCACGCAGCTGATCCAGGATGGATGGTGGTTCAAATCCCAGCAATTCATGTGGTCCCCCGAGCCTGCCAGGAGTGATTACTGAGCGCAGAACCAGGAGTAGTAACTCCTGAGTGCCGCCAAGTGTGACCCCAAAACAAAACAAGAAAAAAAAGGGATCAGTTACAAGTCATTACAAGGACCTTTGGATCATTCACCATAATTTTCCAAGCTGTTTCCTTATCTTCCCCAGTCTCAGCAGTGCTTAAAGTCATGCAGTAATAGTCAGGGAAACAATCAATGTCAGGGATTGAATCTTGGTTCCTATAAGCCTGGTTCTTCTGAAATGAAATAAACTCTACTATTAACGTGAGGCAGTCTTTGAAAATATGAATTTACAAATAAGTAGCTTATTTATTAATTATTCTTTATTCTAACATATTCTTTATTGTTGTGTTCAACTGTGAGAAATGGTATCTTAAATACCTGTTGCTATTTATGCTTTAAAAATGTTGGGACAGGGGCCGGAGAGATAGCATGGAGGTAAGTAAAGTGTTTGCCTTTCATGCAGAAGGTCTTTGGTTCGAATCCCGGCATCCTATGTGGTCCCCTGTGCCTGCCAGGGGTGACTTCGGAGCATAGAGCCAGGAGTAACCCCTAAGTGCTGCTGGGTGTGACCCAAAAACCAAAAAAAAAAAAAAAAGAGGGAGAGATAAGTATAGTGGTTAGGGTATTTATCTTAAATGTGGCTGACCTGAGTTTAATAACAGCAGTATAGTTGGGCCATAATGATAGTACAGCAGATAGGGTGCTTGCCTTGCAGCTGGGTTGCCCAGAAACCCCCAAGTCCCACCAGGAGTAAGCCCTGAACACCACAGGCTGTGACCCCAAAACCAAAATGTTATATTAAAGATATTTCATCCAATTCAGTTCCTACTTGTACCAAGAGGTGGCACTGTTTACCTGTGTTTAATATTTTAACTTGCTTTTTTTTTTTGATTAAAAAATATGTTGGATGTTTTCTGTGCAAATTATTAAGTGAGGTTATATATATTTTTATATTTAATTTTCTGTTTTTTTTAAGTGAATCTCTGGCTCACATAGTTTTAGTAGGACAGGATTTTTATCTTTGAGACTGTTTTGAAAATGTGGCTATTTACTAACCATTTTGTAGACAAGAGCTCCTGAATAAGCCAGTATAATTAATGATAAAACCTTATTTTAACATGTCAGCAAATGTTTCATGTTTTGTGTAGCAGAAGCCATTACTTTTTAAAAAGCTTTTTAAAAATAATTCAGTGCTTAAAACATTGCAACCATAGCTAAATGGTTTATGTGGCTTTTTTTAAACCACATCATGTATGTATGTCTATTCCGGAATATTATTTTATGTTGTGACAGTCTTTGAAAATTTAGCAGAATCTTTTATTGCTTGAATTGGTTACTGGCAGTGGAGTGATGAAAGAGTCTAGGTTCTATGAATAGTTTTTCTAGGTAGGAATTGCAAAAAAAAAAAAATTACGTCATATGAATCTGACTTTAAGTCAGATTGGTGAATCTGCTTCCTATAGAGTTTGGTGAAAACCTCGTGCTAGCTCATTCATAGAGCAGATTACATCCAGCATAGTTTATGACCTGAGTAGAAGGGCAGTTTTATATGTAATTAAAACTGTCTAGTTTTTTTTTTTCATGTAAACGGTTTGTCACTGATTTTTTTTTCCCCCTGGCAGTAGAAAAGCACAAAATGCTTCAGGACGAATAGAAAATGCTTGACTTTTGTGGGTAAGGTCTGTGAGAATTTCAAGTGTATTCCATTGTTTATTTAAAAGTGGAAAATGGTTCATTTTTGTGTACTTAGCAGTTTTTATTACTTTCCCTGAAATTTAATTCAATTTCGTTTTTTGGTTCTGGGCCACACTTGGGGGTGCTCCAGTGCGTGGATTGTGTTCAGCTCAGTGCTGGAGAGTCACTTCGAGTTGTGGTTCGGGGACCCTGTTAAACTGTGAGTCAGACCTGAGCCCTCCTGTAGTCAGAATAGGCCCTCAGCCTTTGACACGATCTCGCCAGCCCAAGACCATTTTTGTGATTTATTTTTGAGGGCCACACTCAGGGGTTATTTCTACTTCTTGTGCTTAGGTAAAACTCCTCCTGGCAGGCTTGGGGGGGGGGGCACATGGGATATGGGGAATTGAACTCAAGTTGGCCATTTGGTGAGACAAGTGCCCTATCCACTGTGCTATCACTCCAGTCCCCCCAATTACCACTTTCTTAAGGCTCTAATTTAGATTTTTTTTTTTTTTTTTTATTAAAAACTTACTTCTCAGCAGGCCAGAGATGTTAGGTTACTGGTTGAGCACATGCTTTTACAGAGGCGACCTGGCTTCCAGCTCTGGCAACATATACCCCCCCCTTCCCCACAAAGCATAGAGTTGGGTGTGCCACAACCCCACCCCTCATAAAAACAACCCTGAAATCCTTGTAAATCTGATGTGACTGCATGACTGGATGTGTGTGGTTGGGGAAGAGAAGAGAAGGCACACTTGTAATTCGAGCTTTATTTGATATGCACATGCTCTTACTTCAAGGTTCACCCTCATCTTAACTGCTGTCAGTAATATAGTACAGATGTGCTTCATCAGAATTGCTGAAAATGCAATTAAAGGAGAATTTGATTATTCAGCAAGTGCTTTAGTAGCTAAAGATTGTCATTTAGACATTTTCTTCCAATATCTGACATGTGTTCCCAAAGCTACGAATTGCATGGCAAATAGATGAACTCTATGTATTTAGGTAATCCCTAAGTGCTCAGGAGAGATTTTATTTTTTAATTTTTTTTTAAATTTATTTAAACACCTTAATTACATACATGATTGTGTTTGGGTTTCAGTCATGTAAAGAATACCACCCATCACCAGTGCAACATTCCCATCACCAATGTCCCAAGTCTCCCTTCGCCCCACCCGACCCCCGCCTGTACTCTAGACAGGCTCTCCATTTTCCTCATACATTCTCATTATTAGGACAGTTCAAAATGTAGTTATTTCCCTAACTAAACTCATCACTCTTTGTGGTGAGCTTCCTGAGGTGAGCTGGAACTTCCAGCTCTTTTCTCTTTTGTGTCTGAAAATTATTATTACAAGGGTGTCTTTCATTTCTCTTAAAACCCATAGATGAGTGAGACCATTCTGCGTTTTTCTCTCTCTCTCTGACTTATTTCACTCAGCATAATAGATTCCGTGTACATCCATGTATAGGAAAATTTCAT
>NC_064865.1:50387688-50490188 GCF_024139225.1 Suncus etruscus
AAAAAAAAAAAAATAAATAAAATAAAATAAAATTGTCTTTTGGATCTCACCGAAAACGTGCACAGGGCTTATTCCTGACTGCTCTTAGGAATCACTCCTGGTGGGGCTCAGGGGATCACATGAGATGCTGGGGACTGAACTAGGCTGGTCATATGCAAGTCAAGTGCCTACCTCTATGCTATCACTCTGGTTCCTTGTCCTCTTTTTTATTTTTTTTTTTTTTGGTTTTTGGGCCACACCCAGCAGTGCTCAGGGGTTACTCCTGGCTGTCTGCTCAGAAATAGCTCCTGGCAGGCACGGGGGACCATATGGGACACTGGGATTCGAACCAACCACCTTTGGTCCTGGATCGGCTGCTTGCAAGGCAAACGCTGCTGTGCTATCTCTCCGGCCCCTCCTTGTCCTCTTTTTTAAGGTCAGAATGCTTGCTACTTTATTGAGCCGGTATTCACTCTTTTAGGGTTTGTTGACTGATTTCATGTCATTGACAGGAAATAACAAACATACTTTGGGCTGGTTGATGTGGCTCAGTAAGAGTGACATGATTTACATGCATGAGATTGCAAGCAAGGGTTCATCCACCACTACCAACTGGAAAATGTGCCCAATGATGCAGAGTGGGGGGTAGGTATTCTCTCCTCTGCCTGACCCAGGTTGATTTTCAGATGGAAAGTGCAGATGACTTCAGAACACCTGAAAGTCTTAAATTGTTTAGCCCTTTTGTAGGTTTTCTTCTTCTTTTTTTAATTTTGGGATGTGTGTGTTGGGGCCACACCTGGTAGTGCTCAGTGGCTACTCCTGGCTCCGCACTCAGGAATTATTCCTAGTGTGCACAGGGGGGAACTTATGGGGTGCCCAGAATTGAGTCCAGATCAGCCCTGTGCAAAGCCAGTGCCCAGGTTCCTGCTGCATGGCCCTGTCCAGTAGTTCTTTGTGTGTGTGTGTGTGTGTGTGTGTGGTCTCACAGCTGGCAGCGCTCAGGGGTTACTTTTGGCTCTGTGCTCAGAAATTGCTCCTGGCAGGCTCAGGAGAACATATGGGATGCTGGGAACGAACCCAGGTCCATCCTGAGTTGTCTGCGTGCAAGGCAGTTGCCCACTCCTGTCTGTGCTGTCTTTCAGGTCCATGTCTGGTATTTCTATTCTAGGCTTTTGAGCTCCCTCTAGAGGCTGACAACAGTCACTCACTTAATAACTGCTGCCCTGTGTTACCACCACTCACAGGCGCCATATGCAAGATTTCGGGCTGAAAATGTCTGAATAAAATCAACCCCTTGTTCTTCACTCCTTTCTCAGTTGGTTCTTTTGTTTTGTTTTGGGGTTACACCTGGTCATACTTAGGGGCTAATCCTGGCTCTGTGTTCAGAAATCACTCTGGGCAGTGCTTGGCAGAATATACTTGGTGTCGGGGATTGAACCCAGCTTGGCCATATGCAAGACACATGCCTTCCCCACTGGACTATCTCTCTGGGCTCCATTGAGTCTTTTCAATTTTCCCTTTTTTACTGGTGGTACTTGAGTGTAGAGAATTCTTTACCGATAAATCAGTTCCGACACCACTTGCCAAAGAAATGCTTTTACTTGGGTGAAGAGGTGCTTAGGTTCCAACATGAGCTTTGGGTACAGATAACCTGGTAAGTCTAACCATGCCCAATGCATTAGCACTACTAATCACTAGGATGCTTCATTCTGGTGTGGTGGTGGCTTTACATCTAAACCAGCCTGTGCATGTTATGTTGAAGAAGAAATCTTGTATCTGAACAAGATGTTACTGCATTCAAAGACCCTTTCCCACCACTTTACCCTCATTTCTCCACGTGAAGATTTCATGGATGATTAATATATTTCTATATAGTCTACCAGAATGATTAGAGGTTTTTTCCCTTTGATAAAGTAAAGTCACCTGTTTCTGAAATAATTAAGAAAAGAGGAAATTGAGGTTTGGGAGTTAAAAAAGGAAGAAAAATCGCTGATAGCTTCCATGTAGAGGTTGACCCTTGCAGCCTGGAAGAAAAAGATACATACTTCTAGGCCCTCATGCTTATCTGAGAGTTCAGAGCCAGCCGAGATCTGTGTTGGAGGGTCTCTGCAACCTGGGGAGTGGGGTGGGGGACACCCAGAAAATGGTGATCTATCTCAGGAAGAAAGAAATATGACTGACAAATCCTGGGATACAGTGAGAGCTTTTTAAGATACCTGTTGCAAGCCAAGACTTTTACTCATATTTGAATACAATTGCAGAGGGGAAAACCTGAATTTCTAGAAAACAAGGAGTGATTAAGGACCCTTAAAAATTGTGCCCGTCATTATGAACTGAAAGGAAAAAAAATGTCACTCATAGTCCTTGTCCTTTCTTTTTGTGTCTTTAGTATATTCTTAGTATATTAGTATATTCTTCCTTTCTTTTTTTTCCTGTCATACCTGGCAGTGTTCAGGGTTTACTCCTGACTCTACATTCGTAGATCTCTCCTGGCTGATTCAGGAAACCATAAGAGGTATTGAGGTTTGAATCTGGGTTGGATGAATGCAAGGCAAGTGCCCTACCCTCTGTACTATCTCTCTGGCCCCTAATTTTATTATATTCTAGTAACTTAAAACACCATTGATAAGGGACTTTCCTTATATCATCAAAGGAATTATATTATTACCTTTGATTTCCCTATCTTCTCTTCCCATTAGGTTTTAAGCATTCTATCCCCACTCTCCCCCACATACATTATATTCCCACTATATTTTACTTACAGGAATCCTTAGAAAATCTTTCTTTACTTTTATTGTTTTAGCAGTTCTCAAGAGCCTGGATTTTAGTGCGGGCCTGTCAGTTTGGTGTGAGGATGGGGATCCAGCTCAGGGCTTACTCATGCCTATTTCCACCTCTCTGAGCTATCTCTTGTGTGGGTTTTAGGAAATGGAGTTCCCAGACAAGGTTTCTGCTTTGCGACATACAGTTAAGGCTCTGAAAGGTTGTTCTGAGCCTCAAGAATAAAGATAGGAAAGTTCCTAAGAAAAAGCTTAATTTTTAAGCATTGTCTGTTGTACCGTTGATCGTGGATATGGTGTGGTAACATTGTACCCCTTAAACTTATAAATGTTTATCTTCTTGCAAACCAACATGACCTCCATGAACAAACCAACCATAACTCCCCAGACCTCAAATTCCCAAAAAGAGCTCAATGTAC
This sequence comes from Suncus etruscus, assembly GCF_024139225.1. Lineage (NCBI taxonomy): Eukaryota > Metazoa > Chordata > Mammalia > Eulipotyphla > Soricidae > Suncus > Suncus etruscus. The sequence goes on from NC_064865.1 coordinate 50,390,867, forward strand.
AGACAGGCAGTCTGACAGTGAGCAAAACAGATAAATAAGTGAAGCGTTGGCTGTTCAGTTCAACTCTGCCAGACTCAGCTCCTTTGAACTGGGCTCAGCTATTTAATCTTTTGGAGCCTCGGTTTACTTACAGAGGAAAGGAGTGGGTGGGTTGAACTCCACCGTCCTCTGGCTCTTTATATATTCTTTTACTCATTCTTCCATGCCTGTGATAGTCGGCATTTATCAGGGACTGGAAGCTACAGTCTCATGCTTGTAAAAATTCTGTTTCTCCTCTTTTGTCATTTTTCCTTCTTTCTATTCTTACCTTATGAGGGTCACTTGGGTGACCCAATGTGGAAATGAAACAGTATAAAATAATGGTTTAACAGTATAAAATAATGGGCTGGAGAGATAGTATAGGAGGTTAGGCACTTGCCTTGTATTTGACCAACTTTGTTTGTGACTTTGGCTCTGTCCTATTACTGCTTCTTCATACTCAGAGCATTACCAAAAGTGGTTCTTGAGCAATACTAAGTGTAACCCCTGAGTACAGAGACAAGAAGAACCCTGGAACATGTGGGTCAAATAAAAATTTATTTTTAAATTTCATTTCATTTCTTTAAAGAAGAAACCACAAAGTTGACCTAGTTGATCATAATATATTTGTCTTCAGATAAGTGAAAGCAAAGTTATTGAAACAAAGAAAGGAAATAAAAAATAAAATGGAAGAGAAGAGAGAAAAATAAAGAAAAAAGTACAGTAACAAGCTCATTTGTGAAAATTACTGTATCTCTAATGAAATTATTAATATAATGGCAGAATATTTACTAAGATCTTGTTATATATCCAGTCTATTATGCTGGGGTGTTACTTTAGGGATAACAGCATCGAACAAATGAAGTTATCTAGAAATTCAAGATACTAAGATACTATGAATTTTGGGGGCCTATACTCAGCTGCAGGGCCTCCTGGAAGAAAGCTTGTTTTGAACATGGTAACTGCATTTGTGGATGTGGTTACAGCTGCCAGGCTTTCCCGGAAGAAGGGAGATTTCAGGAAAGATGCCCACACTCACTCTGAAAAAAACCCTGGTGATAGCAGCCTAGCATTTGTCATACCTAAGTCAGGTCATATCATTGTCCCTTGTAGAGGGTCAGTGATGAGGCAGGGCCATTGGAGAAACAGTGATTCTGGGTGATGGAGGCAGTGAGCATGGTTTTGGCAGGGTGGGTGCTTGGCTCTTCCTCTCCTCCTGAGATGGCCAGCTTTGTGCTGCATGGGCTGGTGTAGTCATAATCTTTCATGTCTCAGCTTACATCTCATTCAAGAAAAGAATCAATGGGGCTGGAGCAATAGCACAGCTGTAGGGTGTTTGCCTTGCACATGGCCTACCTGGGATTGATCCTGGTTTGATCTCTGGCATCCCATATGGTCCTTTGAGCCTGCCAGGAGTGATTTCTCAGCATAAAGCTAGAGTTTCCCCTGAGTGCCACTGGGTGTGGCTCCAATAAAAACAAAAACAAACAAAACAAGAAGAGAGTTATAAGGCTAAGTGGGAGAGGGCTTTTTCTACTTGTATGTATAAAGTAGAGCAGCATAATATTTCTTGGGGGGGGGGAGAATAACTTAGAAAGATAACTTAGTTTGTCGAAAGTGTTAATAAAATGAAGTGAATTATCTATTAGTAGAAAATTTTTTTTTTGTTTTGTTTTTTTGGGCCACACCCGGCGGTGCTCAGGGGTTACTCCTGGCTGTCTGCTCAGAAATAGCTCCTGGCAGGCACGGGGGACCATATGGGACACCAGGATTCGAACCAACCACCTTAGGTCCTGGATTGGCTGCTTGCAAGGCAAACACAGCTGTGCTATCTCTCCTGGCCCAGTAGAAATAATTTGATAACTTATAAGTGAGACATGTGAAAGATTGGAACAGCAGTGGTAGTATAATAGGTAAAGCGTTTGCCTTGCACCCATTTGATCCCCTGAACCCACCAGGAGTTTTTCCTGAGCACAGAACCAGGAGAAACATCTTACAATCAAAGAGGATTTAAAAAAAAATCTGAGATTTTTGGGGTATAGTTAGCACCAGGCAATTTTACTCTCTATGCCAAAGGTGAGCCTTGATTTTGCTTTGGAAAAAATAATCCTCTTCTTGGTATGAGACAGCTATAATATCTCGAGTTTTGTGCCTTTTAGTCAGGACCAATGGACTTTATTATCTCACAAAGAGGAATAGCATTTGACCAGAGCTAATCGATAAGAAAAGAGGAAATTGCTGCTGAATTAAGAAATCCTTGAGGCATCCCACATTCAAACCCCTTATATGGCTTGGAGGTCGAAAACCATCTAGGCTGTGTAGTGGGTTTAACTACATCTGTTGGAAACAGCCAAAACAGCTTCATGGAATGTCAAGTAAAGCCACTGGTAAAGATTAGGCAGCAGGAATAAGTTCAACTCTCCCTGGAATCGTGACAACGAGAGGTTGGTTCTTGCCTACCTGGCTCTTAGGCTTCGAGGCGACCTCTCTGTGCGAGCTGTTTTGGGGAGATAACCTTATAACATCCATTTTAATGAGAACATTCCTTTGGCCACCTGCTGAAGCACTTTCGGAGTGACGACTGACCTGGAGTGAGGGCCCTCGCTCAATATTAATATGGCGTGTCTGCATCCAGACAGCAATCTCTCATTTTGACATACACACAGTCAAAGTAAATTAATGTTTAAAGCTCGAATCCTTAAGTTTAGCCTGTGTGTGCATTCCGTAATAATCCTTCAGAAGCAGTTTACAGAGAAATGCTGAGTGTTTCCTTCTATTCACTTTATCATGTGTCGTTGTTGGTGTGGGCCTACCTGGCGGTAACCAGATTCATCCACTGCTAATTTTTTGAGATTGGTTGTCTTTCAGTGGCTCAAAGAAATGATTTAATTTTAGGAGTTAGTTCTTTGCAGGCTTTAAATACAATGGGACCTTTTTTTTTAAATGTCTTCCTGCTTGGTGAGAATGTAGCCTAATAGGGGTTATTTATTTATTTGAGATTCTTTTATTTATTTATTTTTAAATGAAGTTAATTACTTTATTTCTGTTCACCTAATCCCTCAAATTGGACAGCGTATTCCTAATTTTTAATCCACGAGGCCTGGCAATAGTGTGTCTTTGTGATTTTTTCTGTGTAACAGGGAGATTGCCAGAGGATCTCTCTTTTTTCATTACATACCATTTTCAAAACTTGCTTTTATTGGCTAAAAAGCATTCATGGCAGATGTGGTAATGGGGAAATTCTATTAACATTTAAGTATTAAATTAGCTTGTAGCCAGAGTCTCCCACTAACAGGATGACATTGAGTAAGTTCAGGATTTTAGGGTCCTTGTTGATTGGCTTCTTTTACCCATTTCCTGTCTGCAAAAAAGTGTGTTAGATTTGCTTTCCCAGATAGAGAATTTCCATTGGGGTTTCCAAGGTTGTCCTGTTTGTTTGTTTGTTTGTTTATTTTTTACCCCTCCCTATATATTTATTTTTTTAATCTTGCCTGTCACTGTTGGCGATTTCTGTAGTATGACTATGTCTATAATGGCCATAATGAGAGACTTCTGAAGCAGTACGGGACGGGTGCCCTATAACAATAAGGCAGTTTTCATAACATGTTTGGTGTTGAATTTCAAAGCTAAACCATCTCAAACTTGTATTTATTAGCAAACCTACTTTCAGCTTGGGATTTTCCATTCTCCAAGAAGATGGCAGATGGAAGGGAACCTTAGTACTATGTGGTTCAAGAAAAGGTGCTGTGTGGATTTTAAATGGCATCTCTTCCATCAGCACGATGTGTTTGGATTTTATCAGAGACTTATAATAAATGCCGATTGCAATTTCTTATATGTTTGGCAGAATTTATTATTTGCACATTAGGAAATATATGGTTGGTGGAGGTTGTAAAACACCCACAAAGCAGTTCTCAAAACATAGGTTGTTTTCTGAGTCTTGGACATGCTGAATATCAGCAAACAGTGCTTGATCACGGTGCAGTGGATTTATTTACCCATGGAATCTGAACAGAGATTGCTTGTTGTTTCTGCTGAAAGATGGATGTTCCTCATCCATCCAAGAAGGTACCACTTTTGCAGTCACCTTTGTTTCCAGTGTCATGGAGCTGCTCTGATTTGACCTTCGTCTGCCGCGTGGTCTTGTTTCCAGTTCTCATGCATGACATTTGGCTGGCAGAACTCAACATCTGCTTTGTGACTGGACAGCAGTCTAGTTGGCTTGCATTGGCACACATGAAGCACTGGCTTGATTAGAACAACGCCATTGCTACATGAGTTAGCTCGTTATGGAAAAATTGTCTAGATCACATGAAAATCTTTTTTCTCTGTTGTTCTGCTTGGGTGATTTTTGTTTGTTTGGTTTTGGATTTTGGGCCATACCTGGTGCTGCTCAGAGATTGTTACTCCCGGCTCTGTACTCAGGAATGACCTCTGGTGGTGTTTGGAAGAACCATCGGGGATGCCAGGGATCGAACCCACGTTGACTGAGTATATGGCAAGCACCCTATCTGCTGTACAATCTCCCTGGCCCCATACTTGGGCAGATTCTGTCTTCATTTAAGATTTTATAATAGATGCTCTTAGTTTAGGTTAATTGGAAATTAAGCATTTTAACATCAGCCTTTTGCCAGTTGAGACTTTATGAGTGATTTCTACCAAAAAGGGAACAGGTGTGATCCTATGACCAGGCCTATTAGTATTCCTGATGGGAATTTAATTTGCTTTTTATAAATTTCCACTAGCAAGCAGTCCTCTCTTCTCTCTAAATGACTTAGGTCCTACAGCTGGGTTATCTGCATGCAGGTTTTTCCAGGAACACGCTACAAGGTGCATTTTGGTGAAGGTACTAAGACCTTTCTGTTGGGTGCTCAGAGGTCTTGGATTGTGTATATTTCCTTGGGAGGATATATAGTTCATAGCTAAGATAACCCACTCTTTCCTTCAGAGGGCTGGTGACTGGGCAGCATATGTACATGATGACATAAAGCAAGGTTAATATTTATCAAGGGTCACCGTGTTTTTGCTATGGTCTGACAGTCGTGGCCTACATTGAAAGACCCAGGGACTTTACTTTGATATCTGGGTAGTTCATTACAGATGCTTGTCAGTTTCAGTTTGTGTTATCTTTGGGGATCTGCCTGGTTTTTTTTTCAGCCATGCCACCAAAATTGTGCATGTTGTCATTTGATGGTCAATGAGGGACCTATGTTTTAGGTTGTGCAAACACTCTTTAATCTTGAGGAGTAATTTTGGGGACCTTTTCCACTTGCTGTTATATTATATTGAACTGGCAGATGTTTGGAAAGAGAATAGTGCTCTGCTAACCAAGAATCCAGATGTGTTTCAATCAGTTGTCTTCTAGTAAGTCCCCCATTGCCCACATCTTGGGGAACTTATTTTGGAATTTTTAATTCAAATGCAATTCATTTTCTCCAGCAAAAAAACAACCCAGGTGAGTGGTTTATTTCACAACATAGCAACTAAGTAGGATTTAAAAGACAGATCTTTACAAATGTTTTCCCTTTCTGCTGGTGTGGGGCATTAATTTTCAAAAATGTGACTTAGGACATTTTGGCAACTCTAAGACAAAAACCCTAATGTCTATAAACTGGGTAGTTTTGAAATTCTATTTAAGTTTGGCCCTGTCTATCTCAGTAGTTTAAAGGACAAACAGTTCAAACAGTCAGAAAGAAAGAAAGCAGTTTGTATTTTGTCAGTTTTCAACTTTAGATATCAGCAAATCATTGCTGTTGCCTTCTTTATCTTTTGTTTGCACAAAAAACCTGTTAGAATTATGTCTGGGGGGGCCGGGGAGGGTGACCATCTGCTGTAGTTCTCAGTTCAGCCAGTGTGATAAGGGATAAGCTGAATAAACAGGCAAAAAAAAAAAAAAAAAAAGGAAAGAAAAAAAGAAAGAAACAAAGAAAAAGAGAAATGCAAGTTGCCTATAGGAAGGGAAAGCATGATACAGATTTCACTTTATAGCTTAAGCTGCCCAGAGTCATAGGATTTTCCTCATCGTCTCTCTCAGGATTGGGACTGTGTTAATTGAAAAAAACCACAGTTCCATATTCCTTGAATGGTTTGTCTTCACATTAATATTCCAGCCTCTTTTCTGATTGTGGATTCCTGTCTTGGAGGTCAAACTTTCAGGTCTTCGAAAAACACTTCAGTATAGTTCTGGACATGGTAGTGTTTTCCAGATTATGTGTTTAGTTTTTGAAGTTCTTTTTCTTTTCTTTTTTTTTCCTCTTTCTTTCTTGTCTTCCCAGCTCTTCATTTTTCTCTGAGTCGAATCCTTAGAAATCATCCTTTTTCATTTGCAATGAGGTCACCGTGCTTCAGAAGGAACAGCCAGTCATTTCCATGGCAACACACTCTATCACAACACCACAAATCTGCCTTGCCCCTTACCTTTAAACCCTCAAGTACTGGGGGGGAGTCGGGGAGGAGGAGGCCTGTCAGCTTCAGATTTATCCTTACAGCAAACTGGATTTCAGCAGGATTGCAGGAGGAGAAGGAATACCAAGGAACACAAATGTGTTTCGTAGGCCCAGAATATGATTTTGTGTACAGTGCATGTGCCATGCAGCAGGCGACCTGGGTTCCCTTCTCAGACCTTCTTCCTCATATTAATTTCCAAGGTATATTATGAAAGTATTACAGCTAAAGGGAACCCTACCTTTGCTTCAAAGCTCTGGCAATTCCCACCCATCATTCTGACTTTGCAAAATATTAAAAAACATTATTTTTAGTGTTACTGGAGCATGATAGTGGTGCCTTGGACTTTTAACTAAATTCTAAGGGGCCTGAGAGAGTATAACAGATGAGGCCTTTGCCTTGGAATGCAGCTGACCTGATTTCTATTTCTGGTACCAGATATGGTTCCCTAAACCCTACTGGAGTGGTCCCTGAGCACAGCCAGGTTGAACCCCACTGTCCCCAATTAAAATAAAGTATGACTCAATGAAAATATATTCCAGAATTTTGTCCATTTTATTTTATTTATTGATTTATTTTGGTTTTTGAGCCACACCCGGTGGTGCTGAGGGGTTAATCCTGGCTGTCTGCTCAGAAATAGCTCCTGGCAGGCTCGGGGGACCATATGGGGCACCGGGATTCGAACCAACCACCTTTGGTCCTGGATCAGCTGCTTGCAAGGTAAACGCCGCTGTGCTATCTCTCTGGGCTAATTTTGTCCATTTTATTCCTTTTCAGTGCTAGTGGAATGCTAGAACAATGAGTGTGTTTCATTCTTATTAAAATATTTCTTACTGTTGATATAAAATATTATGGAGAACAGTCAAGTTAAACAGTCAAGAGTTTGATGAATTGTTTAGTAACTTCAGGCCTTTAGTATTTATAGCATTTATGAATTCTCCCATAGCTATTTTTTTGGGGGGGGGGAATCTTGGTTTTGGGACCATAGTTGGTTATGCTTACGGATTCCTCCTGGCTTTGTGATCAGGAATCACTGTTGGTGTTGCCCAGGGAAACATATGGGGTATCAGGGATTGAACTCTGATCATCTGCATGCAAGGCAAGCAAGTACTACTCACTGTCTGATAGCTCTGACCCTCATTTCTCCTGATGTCCCAGGATATTTTCTTTCTGGGCATTCAGTGGGTGAGCTGGGAAGATAGTAATTCCTTCTTCTTTTTTTTTTTTTTTTTTACTTTTTTTGTTTGTTTGCTTTTAGGTCACACTTGGCAATGTTTAAGGCTTACTCCTGGCTCTGCACTCCGGAATCAGTTCTGGTGGGGCTCAGGGGACCATAAGGGGTGCTGGAATCAATCCAGTGGGTGAACACTGGTGTAAGGCGAGCACCCTTCCTGTTGTACTATAGCCCTGGACTCTGTTAGTACTTTCTGTTTCCACATTTGCCAGTGCCTGTCTGGCAGGGCATGTTGGTCAGTGCTTGTCGGGGAGCCTGGCCCTTCAGTCCCTGCTCCATTGTCTGCTGGGCCCAGAACATTCTTTTCTCTGGGCAGTGCTGCACGAAGCATATGTAGTGTTTAATAAGAATCTGCCAAGCCAATGGTGACCAGAGGGAATGCAGTTTAGTTGCCATCAGCCTTTTGAGGACGGCTTGGAGATATTAACCTTTCTCCTCTGACACTTGGATCATGTTCTTTTTTTTTTTTTTTTTTTTTGGTTTTTGGGCCACATCCGGCGATGCTCAGGGGTTACTCCTGGCTGTCTGCTCAGAAATAGCTCCTGGCAGGCACAGGGGACCATATGGGACACCGGGATTCGAACCAACCACCTTTGGTCCTGGATCGGCTGCTTGCAAGGCAAACGCCGCTGTGCTATCTCTCCAGCCCCCGGATCATGTTCTCTTACTTCTTTGAATCTTTTGCGTTTTCTAGACTATTAGGATTTTCTTTCTCTCTTATGCCTTCCAGGCCTAGACAGCTTGCACAACAGACCTCCTCACTGTCTTACTATCATTTTTTTATTTTCTCACCTTCATTTCTACTTTATTTATTTATTTTTTTGAGGGGTTTCTTTTTAGATGTGTCCACATCCCGAGGGGCTCAGGAGTTACTCCTAATGTTCTGCTTGGTGCTCTTTTGGGGAGGGCTCAGGAATTTCACTCTGTGATCCTGGGGATTGAACCAGGATGCTCTCTGTGCACTGTAGCCCTTTGATCTATCTATCCGACCCTCAAAAACCCTCTTTTGAGGGAAAGAAAGTTGTATACCTCCTGGAGTTGCAGAAAATGGTTCTTATGAGGTTGGAGAGAGTATAGCAGGTAGGATATTTGCCTTGTGCGTTAGTCATGGGATTGAACCTTAGCATCCCTTATGGTTCCTTGAGCGCTACCAGGAATAATTTTTGAGTGCAGAGCCAGGAGTAACCCCTCAGCTTTGCTGGGTCTGGCTCCAAAAACCAATAACCAAAAATATATAAAAAAAAATTCTGCTTATATGACCCGCATATGCAGTCAGAGCTGAAAGGCAGGGAGACCCTCTGGGGGGGGGGTCAGGGGGAGGCAGGATTGTTGAAAACATGCCCAGCAAACATACCTCTGGTCTCTGAATGGTGGTGCTTGACTGTCTACACTAGAAACAAATGAACAGGATGTAATACAAGACTTGTACGTTTTGGGGCCGGCGAGGTGGCACTAGTGGTAAGGTGTCTGCCTTGCAAGCGCTAGCCAAGGAAGGATGGTGGTTCGATCCCCCAGCATCCCATATGGTCCCCCCAAGCCAGGGGCAGTTTCTGAGCGCTTAGCCAGGAGTAACCCCTGAGCATCAAACGGGTGTGGCCCGAAACCCTCCCCCCCAAAAAAAAGACTTGTACATTTTATTGGGTATAATGTGTACTGAATTAAAAAATTAAAAATAAATTAAGAGCAAGTGCATTCGTCTTTGTCCTTTGTAGTATGAGTAAGAAAATTTTTCCTGCATGATTTGTTGGAGGGCCAATGACCCCCAAATCTGTGGTCCAGAAAGGACACCCGGCTGCGTTTCTTCTTCCTTTTCCCCAGCCATTCTGAAGATGAAGGCCTTTTCCACGCCCGTCCTATTTCCATCCGCCTCGCCCATGGCCTGTGCCTCCCAGTTCTGATCTCGAATTCATCTGCTCTGCACAGAGCTTGTCGGTGGGGTCTGTTTAGCCCATGAGACTAATAGAGTTAGCAGAAAGCAAGCCTCGAAGACAGTCGACACAGCAATGTTTTCATTCAATAGACCAGCAGCTGTGTGAGCAGAGACTCGGAGATGCATCTGTTCTACAGGATTTTCTATTTAATTCAATTTGTTCCAATCAGAGCGGTGAGGTCCTCCCTCTGATCATGGCCTCACAGAGCATGTCATTTGGCTGCCCAGTCTCCCACATTGTAGTGGTTGGTGTTTGTTCCAAAAGAATGGGATCCACCCACCCATCCTACACTGGCATTGACTGAGCACCGAGTATACTACCCCAGTCACTGTGTTGAGTACTCCCAACACATAGCTAAAACCAGCTTGGGAGAGGTAACTGCTTCCTGAGCAGAAAATTCTTTTTTTTATTTTTGTTTTTGTTTTTGTTTTGGGGCCACACTCGGTGACACTCAGGGGTTACTCTGAGTAACATTCAGACATTGCTCCTGAATTGGGGGACCATATGGGACACCGGGGGATCCAACTGCGGTCCGTCTTAGGTTAGCCACATGCCAGCCTCGAGCCCTACCGCTTGTGCCACCACTCCGGCTTACTGAGCAGGGAATTCTAATGCATCAGACTGTTCACCTGAGCCTGGGGAGGTACAATGAAAGCACCTTCAGAAAATGTCCTTGGAAGGCTGGAACTTTTCTGGAGTAAAGAAGTAAGAGAAAGACAGAGAATGAAGACTATATTGCTCCAGGCTCTGAACTTCAGGCAACATCAGCTTTTTTTTTTTTAAATTTTTGTGCCACTCATGGCTTGCTCCTGGCTCTGTGCTCAAAGATAACTCTCGGCACTGCTGGAGACTCCAGATAGGGTGCTGAGAATTGGTCAGGGTCACGCAAGGCAGATGCTTTACTCACTGTACTGCCTCTTTGGCCTAAGACTTTCAACTTTTATTTCTTCCTCTGGAGAGGGACAGAGAGCTCTTCCTTATTCTTTTTAATATTCATTTAGCCTTCTTTTCTTTTCCTGTTTAGTATTTTCTAGCAAGAAAGCCCACTGGGCAGACTTTAAAAATCTTTATCATCACCAGCTCCTTCTCCAACAAATGTAGTTTGTTAGAAACTCAGGTAATTGGGACCAGAGTGATAGCTCAGTTGGCCGAGTTCCTTCATTGGATGTGACAAGTCTGGGATTCATCCCCAGTATCACTAGGGATAGCATGGTGGTGCCTACCACCACCGGGAATACAATAAAAAAAGTTTTTAGATATGCTGGGTAGTACATGAATAAATTTTATTCTTTCCAACAATACGAAATTGTTTGCTAGCAACCAAATGCATATTAATCTTTGCTCCAAAGCTGAGAGGTTGATTCAAGACTGTTGCTCGCATTAACAGTGACTTCCATTTATGCTGTATAGTTTATGTTCATAATCTTATTTTTATTTTTGGCCACACCAAAAAGTAACCAGTGGTTACTCCTGGCTCTGTGATCAGGAATCACTCTTGGAAGGGGTCATGGGACCATATGGGATGCTGGGGACTGAACCCAGGTCATCTGTGTACAAGGCAGTCTCCCCATGCGCGCGCTCTCTCTGTCTGTCTCTGTCTCTGTCTCTGTCTTTCTCTTTCACACACACACACACACACACACACACACACACACACACACACACACACACACACACGACCTTACCTATTCTGTTCTCTGTGGTAGACGTGTTTGATGAAAGTCTTGACATCCAGTCAAGGACTCAATGCTTGCCAAGAAAAACTTTCTTATGTGGTAAAATTCTCTTTTTTCCTCAGGAATAGGCGTTGCTGCTAGCAGGTATTGCTGAGCTGACAAGGACCATGAGAATAAGCACAGAGGAAGGGTGGAAAGAAATACTGTCTTCATACATCTAACCTATAAAAGTCTCTCTTTTTGTTTGTTTGTTTGTGAGTCATACCCTGCAGTGCTCAGGGTTTACTCCTGGCTCTGTACTAAGGGATCACACTGGTGGTGCTTGAAAGACCATATGGGTTGACTCCATGCAAGGCTACGCATGTACTATGTGCTGTGCTATTGCTCCAGCTGAAATTTTTTTGTCTCTTTTATAAGGTATTTTACAGGGCCCCTTTTACTCATAGAAAGTTAATTGTAATACGATGCTGAATTATTCAAAACACCTATCGGATAGGATGGTCTGTGCTCCAGGAAGTTCTTTACTTTTTTTTTTTTTCTTTCCTTTCCTGTAAGAAACAGATATGTTAACTCCAGAATCCATCCTAAATCCCTTGAAATATGCTGAACATCTTGTGACATGTCAGACTGCAGAAATAGAGTTACTACCCAGGAGAGGGAAGTAATTTCAAAAATGAAAAGCTTTGGCTCTTTTATTTTTCGATGGATCACAGGTACCAAATATGGGTTGATCCCGATCTGAGGTCTTCCCAGTGAGAACACTAAAGGTGTTTAAAGTTGACACGATGTGAAATGTGAACCTATTTAAAATGTTATATTTTTCTCCCTTGCTTTTTTCATGAAGCAACTCTTCAAAAAACTTTTTTTTGCATGTGTATGTTGAGGTAATATTGGTTTACAAGAGGGTAAATGTTTATATTCTAGGATTCAGTATTACCATATTGCTCTTACAGCAAAGTGCTAATATCCTTCCACCACAACCCAGTGGTTTTTTTTTCAGCCTAATCCTCTTCTCTCCCTTACTCTTAACCTCAATTCTGTGGTCAGAGTCTGAGGGTTTGTTTTTATTGGACATTGTCTGGTCCCTTGCTTTGTTTCTTCATACACTACTCACAAGTGAGGTCATCTCTCACTTTTTCCCACTTCAGAATAATTTTGCTTAACATGCTCTTCTCTGGATCTCTCAGTGTTGTAGCCAACTGCCAAGTTTCATCTTCTCTTATAGCTGAGAAGCATCCTCTATGCATATAGAGGTTATATACATGTATTATATATAGATAACAAAATTTTGATCCAGCCATCTGTCTTGGACATTTGGGTTGTTTCTAGATCTTGGCTATTGTGAATAAATGTGTATATAGACTTGTGAATTAGTGGTTTGGCCTAGATACCTAAGTGGAATTGCTGGATCATCTAGTAGTTCTTGGTTTGTTGTTTGTTTTATTTATTTTTGGCTGTGAGTTATTCTTTTCCTCTTCTCTGCCCATTTTCACCCAGTGATAGGAAGAGTAAGTACAAGAAGTGTGAAATTTGTTGAGTAGATATCCTGGAGGGGAGGGAGGCATCAGAAAGTGGGAGCTAGGCCCATGACTGGCAGCAGAGGGGAGGCACAGAGGCTGCTGGGACCTAATTTAAGGGTGGGTAAAGAGGCTTAGGTTCTGGTTCTGACAAGGCCTTGGAGATATCAGCTGGGAGATAAATCTCCTCTAGAGGAGTGAGAGACCAAGTAGCGGTCACTTTGCTGCAATTTTTCATCTTTTTTTTTGAGCAATCTTCATGGAGCCTGAGCCAGGGTGTTGGGCCTATCCACCATTTTCTCTCATGAGGCAATATTTAAAAAACACTTCAGGATATCAGTGAGATAATTATTTTTTTCCTCTTGAGAACCTTTTTTTTTTTTTTTGAGTGAGCTATTTGACAAGATTTTCTAGACTTGACTTTCATTGGACTTCGTGGAAATCCTTACAGACTGGTCATATCCCTCTTGTAGGAACATTTATGTTAACTCTGCATAAAATATTCTTAAAGTGATACTTTTAAACATTAATCTATGGAAGGTTTGTTAGAGTAAAATTCAGTATTTGCCACTGTATAATTATAACTCTAAAAGTTACCTCGGGGTTAAATCTCTGCAACTATTTTTACTGAGTCAAGAGACTTCCCAGAGTTTCAAGAGAGTCTTTATTTCAAAGACCATGTTTTCGTGACAACCTGCCACTTTTAGTAAGGGAATGGAAAGAGGTAGACTATTGGAAAGACATTTTATGGACATTATTATAAATGTGAAAGAGTTCATATATTCTGATGGAAACCCCTTTGAGGGAAAATAAACTGTGCTTTATATCTAAGTTTTTATTTAGAAGCTAGCTAACATTTTTGACAGGTTGGTTTTGCATTTTAGTTTATATTTTACATGTATACACACACACACAAACACATATATATATATATTTTTTTTTTGTTGTTGTTGTTAAACTGATTCTTGTTATCCATTGTCGTGCTTCACATGCCCTAAATTCAGCCTTTTACTTACTATTTAATTTTTACATTTTTCTTGCTTTCTTTTATTAGTTTGTTTTTGGGCCATACCCAACTATAGTCAGGGGTTGCTCCTACTTCTGCACTCTGGAATCACGCCTGATGGTGCTCAGAGAACCATTTGGCATACTAGACATCAAACTTGGGTTGGCCACATGTTAGGCAAGTGCCCTACCCATTGAACTTTATTTTTTGTGGTTTTTGGGTCACACCCGGCAGTGCTCAGGGGTTACTCCTGGCTCCATGCACACAAATTGCTCCTGGCAGGCACGGGGGACCGTATGGGACTTCGGGATTTGAACCGATGACCTTCTGCATGAAAGGCAAACGCCCTACCTCCGGCCCCCCACTGAACTATTGATCCAGCCCCTCAGCCTATTTCTTTGTTAGATTTTTTCCCATCCTAGTCAAAGGAAAACTTACCACTATTAATCTCATCATTATCAGAAACAACCTTTAAAACCCTATTTGTGTTTGTTTGATTTTTGGACCATATCTTGTGTTGTCAGGGCTTACTCTTGGCAGTGCTCAGTGGCCCCTATGTGATAACTGGGGATTGAATCTGGGTCAGCTGTGTGCAAAGCAGACACCTTCTCTATCCTATTGACTATCCAGCCCCCAAATCTGTAACTCTTGTTTGAGGAGCTCAGAGGACATTCAGAAGACCAAAAGTTGACCAAATTGTCTTTTAGTCCATATGGATATATTTTTGCAATGAGTTTTCCTGTGGCCCTTGCTTGTGGATGAAAAACCTTCATATTTGAAATCAGACCAGAGTGATGTGGAAAGATAAAATACAGTCTGAAGATATTTGCATGAAAAAAATCTCCAGAACAAACCCATGGAAAGTAGGAGTGGTGGTTGAATGTTTGCAAGATCAACACTTGAATGCTATGTGAAAAAACCATTTTTTTTTAATGGATGGCAGGTGGCAGAGTTGAAAAACAGGTTTTTATAATGGAAATGCTAAGAGTCTTTGCTATGATGGCATGAATGGTATTATTACAATGGACATAATAGAAGTGTTGCATTATCTTATCTCATCAGACACTTTTGTTAGGAAAAGCTCTCCCCCACCAATTAGTTTCAAAATGCTTGTGGTAGAGAATGAATCCTCCCAACCATTTTCGCCCCGCACTGATTTTTTTTTGTAGAGTCTAAAGGATTTTTTAAAAAATGATGTCAAATTTGAGCATATTAATCAGCCTCAATGGAATGTATTAAAAATATTCTTTTTTCAGTGAAGAAAGTAAGTCTAGAAAACAACCCGGGTTTCTCTCAGATTAATGACTTCCCTTCAATTGAACATTACAATAGTCAGTGTTCTGCTGGTTTCTTCTTCTTTTTTGGGTTTTGGGCCACATCAGAGATACTCTAGGGCAGTGCTTCACAATTTTTTTCTGTCATGCCCCCCTAGGAAGAAGAAAACATTTTTCGCTCCGCCCCCGCGCGACTGTAAATAGTATCTTTATTAAAAAATAACTTTAATCTGCAAAACAAAAATATGTAAAATAATTTGAGCTGAGTTTTTAATCAGAGGTGATGTCTGGATTCATGGCTCCAATGAACACGTTTTGCAATGCAGAGCTTTTCGAAGTGGGGTTGGAAGCAGGACACAGTGACTCTCAGCTCCAGAGACAGACAGAGACATAAACCTGGGGCTTAGCTTGTTATGACAGTGTTTGCCAAGGTCAAACGTGTCCCCCTTTATGGAGTCTCGCCCCCCCCCCCCCGGGCGTGCCACACTATTTGAGAAGCACTGCTCTAGGGTTACTCATGGCTTTACACTCAGGAACCACTTTTGGTGGTACTTAGGGGACCTTATGGGATGTCGGGGATGGAACTCCTGTCAGCAATGTACAAGGCAAGTGTCCCAGCCGCTGTACTATTACTCTGACCCATTTTCTTTTTGATTGACCATTGCTATTCATATTTCACATTTGGTTCTTCCTTAGTATCTTTGCTCTTTTATTTTTTTATTTTGGGGTCACACCCAACAGTGCTTAGGGGTTAGTCCTGGCTCTGCACTCAGAAATCTCTCCTGGCAAGCTCAGGGGACCATATGGGATGCTGGGATTTGAACCATCATTGGTTCTGGGTTGGCTGCATGCAAGGCAAATGCCCTACTGCAGTGCTATCTCTCCGGCCCCCCCTTGCTTGCTCTTGTTAAGGGGCTCAGGAAGTTAAATTACATGTTAGGTCCCAGTTTTGTTTTGTTTTGTTTTTGTTTCTGGGTTACACCTGGCGGTACTCAGGGGTTACTCCTGGCTAGGCGCTCATAAATCGCCCCTGGCAGGCACGGGGGACCATATGGGATGCTGGAATTCCAACTACCATTCGTTCTTTTTCTGCTGCATGCAAGACAAATGCTGTACTGCTGTGCTATCTCTCCGGCCCCATAGGTGCCCAGTTTTGAATTTCATTTTTATTAGAAGGAAAGCCAGACATTGTTTAAAGACTCTTTGAAAGTAAGGGTGTGAGGTATCTAACTTAATCTGGGACGGAAATGACATACTGGGCCACTCCTAGCAGTGCTCAGGGGTAACTCTTTGCTCTGTACTCAGGGATCACTCTTAAGTGGTGCTCAGGGGATCATATGGGATTCTGATGATCAAAACCAGTTTGGGCATTTTAACAAAGTCCTCTCACTCCAGCCCCTCTTTAGTCTCCTTGAAGGCACAGGGCCTTAGTGTATAGTACTAAAAATGTGAAAGAGGGGACCTGAGTGGATAGCACAGCGAAAATGCATTTGCCTTGCATGTGGCAGACCCAGTTTATTTATTTATTTATTTATTTATTTATTTATTTATTTATTTATTTATTTAGTGTCACACCGGCAGTGCTCAGGGGTTATTCCTGGTTCCAGGCTCAGAAATTGCTCCTGGCAGGCACGGGGTACCATATGGGACGCCGGGATTCGAACCGATGATCTCCTGCATGAAAGGCAAACGCCTTACCTCCATGCTATCTCTCTGATCCCTGGCATCCCAAATGGTCCCTGAGCCTGCCAGGAGTGATTCCTGATGCAGAGCCAGGAGTAATCCCTTAGCACCGTCGGGTGTGGCCCAAAATAAAAAAAGAAAAAGAAAAAAAGGAATATAAAAGAGGCCCTGTATTCTGATGGATCATTTTTTTTTTCTTTTTGGAAAATAAAACATTGCTTATATCTGAGTCCTGGCGAAAATAGCAGATTTGCTGTGCATCAGGTAGACAGTGTCTAAGCTGTGGGTCTGAGTTAAGGGGGATCATTGTCTTTTGAGGCCTTTCACCCAGCAGGCGGGAAACACTTCCTGGCAGGTTGAATCCACACATAAGCTTTCCGGGAGAGTCAGCACTGTGTGAAGGGAGGCGGGAGGCAGGTGTGGTCTCAACAGCCGGGACCCCTTTTCTTCTGTGTGGTAGGAGTGTAGCAGGATAGAACTGCAGGGAAGCCCCGTACAAATCCAGCTGATGGCAGGTCTCTGGGCAGGTCGGCAGTTCCCAGGCTGGATTCATTCATTCCCTCCATCTCCTGAATAATTGAATTCCCACCAGCTTGCTAGTGCTAGGAGGACAATGTGGGCTCAGAGAGAGCCTTCGCCTCCGAAAAGCCTTCATATAGGCACCACCTGTCAGCAGAGAAGCCCCAGAAGAGACTCCCCTGGCCCCAGGACCACAGCCACCTGCCTGCTTATATTTGGCTCAAGTCTGTCCCCAAACAGTCTTAATGGGCTCATTGATGATACCAGCACCCTGCAGAGGCCACTCACCCACTGCCATCCACTGTCATCTGTGTGGGTGCTTTCTCTTTTCTCTGTTGGGTTAGTAACACCCCAATCCCCAAAGATAAACATCCCTCTATTACTGGATCATTCCTGGCATCAACCGGCCGATGTGATATATTTGATCGTTTTTGTTTGTTTCAGTTTTTGGGTCACTCCTTGAGGTGCTTAGGAGTTACCCCTGGCTCTGCATTTAAGATTCACTCTTGGTAAGGCTCTGGGGGATCATATGGGGTGTCAGGGATCAAATCTGGGCTAGCTGTGTGCAAGGCAAGAGCCTTACTATGCTATAGCTCTCTTCCCTAAAACAAGCTCTTCTTGGAAAGTACATTCTTCTTCTGCAGAGCCTTCTCTTCCCTTTTATGTTAAAACTCTCTGTGCTGGGCCGGAGAGATAGCATAGCGGCATTTGCCTTGCAAGCAGCCGATCCAGGACCAAAGGTGGTTGGTTCGAATCCTGGTGTCCCATATGGTGTGGCCCAAAAACCAAAACAAACAAACAAACAAACAAAAAACTCTCTGTGCCTAATGATGGCCAGATAGAGCAGTGATCACTCATTTTCTTTATCTCTTAGCATTGGAAGCAGCAGATCTTGAAGTCTTTAGCAGTTAGGGTTGGATAGAGCTAATTATTCATTCCTTTTTGATTCCCTCCCTTGAGGCTGTTCACCCTCTCAGCATTTCACTGGTCCCTCTGTTGTCTTTCCTGGTTTCTTGTTATTTGCGTATGTGACTTTTAGAAGGGGCTCCAAGGCCCTTTTTATTATGCCCATTACTTCTTCATCTGTACTGGGGCTGGGAGTGAACTCAGTACATACCTAGAGGCCTGGGCTTGGTTCCTGGCATTGCATGGTCCCCTGAGCACTGTGCCAGGAGCCACAGATAGGATTCCCAGCATCTCCAGGTTCTCAAAGCACACACAAGTGCTGCTATCTGAGCGAGGTCTTCTTGCAGAGTCTGAATGGTTAGTAAGATCTTCGGCCTCTGGACTCAGGAGAGCTTCATAAAGGTGGTGACATTTTAGACAGACCTTAGAGAATGAATGGAAACGGGTCAGATTTTAAGTAGAGGGACTTGGTATATATTTCCATTTTACCTGATTATTCCTTGGTGATGGAGGAGTTGGGCCCCATCCTGAGATGTTCTGGGATTATTCCTGACTCTCTGCACAGGGATCACTCCTGGAGATGCTTGGGGGACCTTTTGCAGTACTGGAGATTGAACCAAATTGGCCATGTGCAAGGCAAATGCCTTAAATCCTAGTCTCCCTTATTCCCCACCCTGCATCGTCAGTCGGACCCCAGTTTTACCTTATTTGAAATAATGTTGACATCTAGGCTACTCTAGATGTCAGAATGCAAGATAGAAAAAAATATTTGTAATATATGCATCTGACAAAGGACCTATATCCCAAATAAATAAAGACCTACTTCCAGTCAATAGTAAATGAACAACCCCATTTGAAAAATGGTTAAATGACTCGAATAGATGTTTCACCAAAGACACACAAATGGCCAGCACATGCATGAAAATATGCTCAACTCCATGAGTCATCAGGAACATTCAAATTAAAACCACAAATAAGCTTCTATTCTAAACTTCTTTTGATGGTGATCAAGAAAACAGAAGAAAGAAGTCTCTCATGATTGGGATGAGTATATGAGCTTTGTTTTGTGAGGCATAGGGTTCCAGAGTAGAAGGACGAGACCACACATCTGGAATAAAGTTTAACACTTTAATCTGTCTGCCAACAAGATTCCCCAGCCTGGCCAGCCAGGGCCATCCTCCGAAGGAGATGAGCCCAATCCAAGGTCATGATGAGGATTATACAGGAAAGGGATATAGGACGGTTCCAGCTTTCTGATGATCCTTAAAATGATTGGCTCTTGTCTAGGGGTACCTTCGTACTGCTCCCTTGTTCTTCCCTGATAGGCTACCTGGTATGGCCAGGTAGATTGGGGCAGGGTCTATAGAAATAGGCCTGTGAAGCCCCAGCATGTGGCTCACACCATGTGGTCCTTACAAAATGGTGTTTCTCCCTGCTCAGAACCTGAGAAGAAGCCTGCCATATGGTTTTTACAAAATGGCGTCCCTTCTTGTTCAGAATTCAGGTCCCAACAGGGGCATATGCTGGGCCCTGTAGACCAGGAGAGTAAAATTATGAAGATGCTCATACTTCTTTGTGCAAAACTTATTGTGTATAATATACAGTAATATCCTTTGAATACCAGCTAAGGGGAGAAGATGCTGGAACAATACTTCAACTGGTAGAGCACTTACTTTTCAGGCAGTCAATTTGGGTTAGATCCCCGATTTTCCATATGGTCTTCCGAGCACTGCTGGGATTGATTCTTGAGTGCAGAGCCAGGAGTAAGCCCTGAGCATCACCAAGAGTGGTCCCGAAACCAAACAGAACCAAACAAAAAGGGGGGAGGCAGAGCGACACTGCAGTGGTAGGGCATTTGCCTTGCATGTGGCTAATCCAGGATGGACCTGGGTTCGATCCCCCACATCCCATATGGTCTCCCGAGCCAGGAGCGATTTCTGAGTGCATAGCCAGGAGTAACCCCTGAACATAACAGGGTGTGGCCCAAAAACCAAAGTCAACCAACAAACCAATCAAAAAAGAAAAACCCTAAAAAATGTGAAAAGGGCAACCTTTTCTGTTCAGCCATGTTAAGTACCAATTTTAATTCTTTAGAAATAAGTTACTGTGTAAGATATATTAATGTGTATCCATATAGTAAGAGAAATACTAATGGCTCATCTTCCTGGAATTGATACATTCTATGCATTCTACTTTGATAGGCATCAAAGTGATCGCTGGACAAGAACTGGGTGCTGAAAACGTAAAGGGATGTGCAGGATACCCCTTCAATAAAACTAGTGTGAACGAGAGAGAGAGAGAGAGAGAGAGAGAGAGAGAGAGAGAGAGAGGAGAGAGAGAGAGAGAGAGAGAGAGAGAGAGAGAGAGAGAGAGAGAGAGAGAGAGAGAGAGAGAGAGAGAGAGAGAGAGAGAGAGGAGAAAGAGAGGGAGAGAGAGAGGGAGAGAGAGAGGGAGAGAGAGAAAGAGAGAGAGAGAGGAGAAAGAGAGAGAGGGAGAGAGAGAGGGAGAGAGAGGGAGAGAGAGAGGGAGAGAGAGAGAAAGAGAGAGAGAGAAGAAGCAGGCAGGCAGACATTGGAACCTTGGTGGCAGGAAATGTGCGCTGGTGAAGGGATGGGTGTTTATTTTAAAAGAGAAATCAGGAAGAGGCTGTTTATGATAATCTAATACTTCCATAGAATAGCTATTTTGAACAAGTAATACCTTTCATGGTTGGTAGAATCAAGTCCAAATACATTTTGTGCCTGAGTTTCTTTTTCATATGTGTTCTGGGTCATTTAGCTGTTATGGGTGTTGAATGAGCTTTTCAAAAGACTCTTCTCTTTTCTATAACCCAGGGAGGTCCTTCCTCAGAGCACTTTCTATATCCCTCCCTTATCCCAATAGATTTATCTTTCCTCCCAGCTGTCTGTGTTAGTCTTCTTTCTTTGAGCCCACCTTGGAGTTTAGGACCTGTAAAATCATAAACATTTATAAATGTTTGGTCTCTGTGTCTATGGAGCAACTTTTAAAAAATATTCTTTCATCTTCAAGATGAGGCTGTCAGGATGGAGACATCTTTGATTTTTTTTTTTATTTCTAGCAATCTGATTTTCAGTGGTATTATGATTCCCCTCTCCATCTAAAAATCAAATGTCCCTTTTTTCTTAGTTGGGATTTTGGCAGGATTCAGAGGCAAAATCAGTGAAATTATTCTTGGAACTTTATTATTTAAAATTTCTTCTGTTTTAACATTGTGTTAGAAAGATC
This sequence comes from Suncus etruscus, assembly GCF_024139225.1. Lineage (NCBI taxonomy): Eukaryota > Metazoa > Chordata > Mammalia > Eulipotyphla > Soricidae > Suncus > Suncus etruscus. The sequence continues at coordinate 50,412,321 of NC_064865.1, forward strand.
ATTGACAGGTATTTTCATCTATTTGGCTTTTTATTTCTGCTTCCATTGTAGGTAGCATGGTGCTGGGGAAAAAAATTTTTTTTTTGTTTTTGGCCTATACGTGGTGATGCTCAAGGGTTACTCCTGGCTCTGTGCTCAGAATTCACTCCTGGCAAGCTTGGGGCACCAAATGGGATGCTGGGAATCAAACCCAGTCTGTCCTGGGTTGTCTGCATGCAAGGCAAATGCCCTACCACTGAGCTATTGCTCCAGGCAAAAAAAAATTTTTTTTTCTTTTCTTGACTAGCCAGAAACTCATTTTCCACATGATGTCCTTACTCTAGCAACTACCCAGTTTTGGCTCACTGAGCTTGCGGGGGCGGGATAAAAGATTTCTTCAACAGCTTTTCTCTTCCATAGATGGGATGTTAACAGGAGCTTGAAGGTGATGTTTTCAGTATTCTGGAGTCAGTAGTCACTGTCCTTAGGATGGCGATGCTTTATTTGAGGTGAGAGACCTAAGATGGGGCAGGATGAAGATATGCCCCATTTATATGCTCTAACTTTTTGTGGCTCTCTAACCTCTTTGCGTCCACTTTCCTGTTCTGTGAAAGAGGGTAGTGAGAGCTATTTCATGTAGTTATTGTCAGAAATGCATTTTAATCAGATTTAAAGACACTTAAAATGCTTCACAGTGAATGGAGAAGTAACATTCAGTTCAATAGTGACCACTGTCCGTGGTAATTATTGTTCTTATTGAATCCAAGTAGTTTTTTTTTTTTTATTTCTAGTCTGGTATTTCATAAGCAAATATGAGAATTTTATTATACTGTATCTAATGTATCAGGAGGGATTGAGATGAGTCATGAAAATTATATGAACTGAGCAGAATATGGTCACTGTGATTTGTTTTGTTTTGTTTTTTTGTTTTTTGGTCTATACCCAGCAGGGGTTACTCTGAATCACTCCTGTCAGTGCTAGAGGGGTCCATATGGGATGCCAGAAATTGAACCCAGTTCCGTCATATGCAAAGCAATTGCCCTACCTGCTAAACCATGGATCCAGCCCTGGACACTGTAATTTTGTAGTAGTGATTATGCTCGATTTATCTTTTTATTTTTTCATACCCAAACCCTGCATGAGAGGTCAAGGGGATAATAGGAATTGAAGCACCTGCCTTATATGTTGGATTCATCTTTGATACCACATGCATCCCCTAACATCTCTGGGGTTCCTGAGTACCAGTAGGACCATCATTCCTACCCCATAACATTCAAGTGAGTGCTGACCACATTTTTTCTCTCACCTTTTTTTGTTTTTTTAGAGTGAGAGAAAAATTGTGTTTTGGATTAACTGGACTGTTTAGATGATCCCAATCTTATTGGCAACATCCAAGGCCTCATAGGAGCTGAACATATATGCCTTTTTCTCTCTATCAGGTCTAATCAGGGTGTTGACCATGGCCACATCAATGTCATAGAGCTTCTTCACAGCTTGTTTAATCTGGTGTTTTTGACTTTGATATCCACAATGAACACAAGTGTGTTGTTATCTTCTGTCTTCTATATGACCAACTCAGTGGTCAGAGGGAATTTGATGGTGGCATAATGGTCAAGTTTGCTTCTTCTGAGGGGTGCTCTTCTGAGAATATTTGGGTTGTCTTCTCAGCCTCAGCACTTTGGGTCTTCGGAAGGTGGATGATGTTCTGACCTTCTTCTTGTGGCTGTGATCACCTTTCCTCACTGCTTTCTTAGACTTAAAAGCTTTGGCTTTGATTTCAGTTTTGGGTGGTACAAGGGCTTCCTTCTTGGCCTTTGACACCATCTTCATAAAAAGTCATTTTGTTCTTTGTCTGAAAGCCCTCTTTGATTCATAGTGCCTGCCTGGAGGTGGTCATGGGGCTGGAGTTGGGTGACAGAACTGAGTCTCATTGCTTGATTGTTGGTAGAGTGATGATGGTATTGGAGAAGGGGCCACCCAAAGTTGTGATGACATTTAAGGAATGAGGGAATCTCAGTGCCACTCTGGGAAGATAAATTTAGCATTTCCTCCATCCTTGGATTTGTGATATGTGGACTTGCACGAACGAATCTTGGAATCTTGCAGGTGGATTGGGGGTAGGAAAGGCTGTTTCTGTTTGCAGTTTGCTTTGGCTAATGTCACACTCTTTCACTTTCCCCAGAATTCACAATTGTTTCTAAACTGAATCCTTTATGGAGTTCAGTATTGCTTTTTGGGCTGTATGTGGATGCTGGAGACATAGGTTGTCGTCATATTTGAAGAGAGGATGCATCTGAACTTTTTAGAGGAAGTAACACCCCCGCTCTGCATCTGACACATCTTGCCCCAGCCTGTCATTAGTGATGTGACCTCCTGTCAAGGGGACAGACACATGTTTGAGACTCACAAACGGTGGCTTACCCTGAAAGGTTTCCAGGTGTTCATTAAACTCCACATATGGACCAGCGTATTATCATACATTTCAAATAGCTAGTTTTATCAACTCTTAATAATTAATTAGGTTTTAGCATGGAGAATAAAAGATAATTAAAGTAGATTTTCTGTGTGCTACAAGATTCCTGCCTCAGGAAGATGAGAAGGGGCATTTATTTTCTTATACTTAAACATGGGTTTGCTCCTTTTATCCTCAGGGGATTTTTGATGGAATAAAGGAGCTTAGTAAGTTTTTTTTTTGGAGGTTGTTATAAAATACTTTTATTTATTTCTTTTCCCGCAGACCCCTCCCCCTATAAATATTTTTTAATACTTTTTAGCCAATCTGCATTTAATTGCAATATCTGTTGGCACGTTAAAATTTCACAGGGAACCTCTGCAGCTAGTAAACAAGTATTTTCTGCTTCTGTGGGTATTGTTAGATCATTTTATTTACACTTTATTTTCTCTACAGAGTAGTTTATATCTTCTTTATATCTTTAGAGCTTAATATACCTAAGATATAAAAAGCTTTGCAGGCACCAGTTTTGTTTCTATTCTGAATTTCCTTCTCATAATCCTCGTCTTTGGGATTTATTAGCTTCTTGGATCTTTTTTCCATCTTTCATAAAAATGCAAGCCAATACAAGTAACTATCTTTATTACCTCCCCCATCAAACATTTAAAGAGGTAGAAATTGAGAGATAGAAGATGATAGATAATAAATATTAGATGCTGGGTAATAACTTGGAAAGAGCAAGGGGCATTCTTTTTATTTTTACTTATTTATTTTCCCCCTAATTTTTATTATAACACTGTGATTTACCAAGTTATTTCTGGCATCAAATGTTCCAACACCATTCCCACCACCAGTGTGACCTTTCCTTCACCAAAGTCCCCATTTTCCCATCTACCACCCTACTCGCCTGCCTCCATGCAGGCACAAACAAATGGGCTTCTTTTTGCTGGCTATAACTCAAAGGCAAATGGAATTTTCAAAACTTAGATCAACAAGGGTCCATTTGAACTGATTCTTCTCTCTCTCAGTGGTGTTACTTAAGTTGGATTGTCTGGACTGTTTGGTGCTAGTTGAGTTTCTGTGTTACTGGTTGGGTTCCCTGAGACACATCCTTTTTACACTTGGGGGTTCATCCATTGAGCTATATATATATATATATATATATATATATATATATATATATATATATATTCCAATTTCCATTTAATTTTTAGGTTAACTAGGTTGCTTTTAACTCTATCTTCAGTCAATTTCCTAGAGAAGACCCGCCTTTCTGGAACTTGTTTCTGTTTGCCTCATTCTATGCAAACTTTCTGTCTCATGCAAACACAGGGTATTTTATACAAATATTACCACCTGTATTTTGTATTTGTATTTCTCAAGGGAGTTTTGGGTGAAATTTGCATAATGACTTGGCCTCTGGAGCTTTGTGGGCCATTGAAGAATAAGGACTTGGCCCTTGAGGCTCAGTCAGCTGTGCAGGAGTTCAAATGTGTCAAAGGCAGTGGCTGGCTGTTAGGTGCCTAATAAAAAGGTGCTGTGACAGGCAATGTCTGGCTAAGCAGCCTTCAGCATTGATAGGAGATTTGCCTATTGAATCTGGACCTCTGATTAGCCACCCAACTCTGTTTACAGTTGGTGAATATTTGCATAAAATTGGTCTTCTTAATAGCTTAAGGTCTACAGAATGAAATGTTAACTCCTTATGCAGCTAGCAGGGGCAGCTCAGGCTGGCTTGCCATGGACAGCTCTATGGGGGCACATTGTGGTCTTTTCTAGAAGTTTCCTGTGTCCTAGCAGGCTGACAGGTCTCCTGACTGATGTGGTGTGTGTCCCTGTTTTCAAAACGTAGCCCTTGGGCTGTGTCATATCCTTGTCAATGAATCTCATTCTTGGTGGGTTGATTGCTCAGGATGGATACTTAGGGTTTAGAAGAAGGCAATACAATTAATTTTCCTCACTTTGGCTGTATTTTTGTTTTATAAACTTTAAACTAACTTCAGGAATAACTTCCCATTCAATCTCTGGGTAGTTTTTTTTGCTTGCTTGGGTTTGGTTTGGTTTTGCTTAGGAGAAAGTCATTCTCCCTATGGATCGTGTGCATATCTGCCTGTTGAAATGTTGTTCTGGGGGCAGTGGAGAGAAATCTTCTTAGAGGAAGTTCTTGGGTATTTACAAAGGTTAATTACATCTGAAGACTGGGATTGCCTGCGATTTACAATGACAAAGGAGAATTCATACTTCTTTATCTACCTTACTCTTGACTGTGGCTAAACATCATTTCTTACCTGGCACATGTTTTGTTAAAAATGTTCTCCATTCTATTGCTTTTCTTGCCTTCAAACAAAACCATATACCTCGATTTTTCTAGCTCTGCCTCTTAAATAGAAGGGGAAACGAGGGTTCCAGGACCAAACAGATATGAGATCACTAGTAGTAAGCCAGACAAAGAGGGGTCCACCTACTCTAGCAGCCCGGGGGGTGATGGTGGGGTATATGGGTTGTAGAAAGGGAACTGGAATGGGGGGAGGACATAGTTGGTGATGGGTATTCCCTTGATTCAATGTTAATATGTACCTAAAACACTACTGTGAAAGATATGTAAGCCATTATGGAAAAAAATATGTTTTTAATCAGAAACTTTCTTTGACATACATGTATTATTATTATATCAATTATATTATATGTTATGTTATGTCACTATATTATGTTATGTTAGTTTACCTCATTATGTTAATCAATTTTGTCTCTTGAATAAATTCTTACAATAAAAATAAAAAAAATGTTCTTCACTTAGCAGATGTATAATCTGTGCCTTTTGATATAATGTGTTTTGGTTTTGGAGCCACACCTCAGATTTCTCAGGGCTTATTATTGGTTTTGCACTGAGGCATCACTCGTAGCCCTCTCGGGGAACATATGGGGTGCTGTGGGTCGAACTTGTGTTAGCCACGTGCAAATCGGACACCCAGTATACTATCTCTATTTCTCCAGCCCGTAAAATAAAATTTTAATAAGATAGCAATGAAATAATACTCAAGGTACTGAATTCTATTTGTAAGCTTTTGGTTGTCTTGAGGAAATCTAATGATATACCCAAAAAAGCCCTTGAAAGAGTCATGTATTCAATTATCTAGGTAATCAGATGTGAATTATTTTATAACAGTATTTATAAATTCTCCTGGCTTGCAAGTGTCCTCGGTGCATTTCAAGTATTAGATTTACAAAACTCACTTTCTGTGCAGTATTCGATTAGGAGATGTCTTACAGACTGAGACTTGCTTCTGTGAAACCGGCCAAACTTTTTCATTCCCTAATTCTGGGCTCTGTAATCTGATTGATCTAAATCCCTGGAGGGGAATTGGCAGTTGCTCCTGGATGGCCCCCTGTGAAATCTCCTGGTTCCTCCCAGAGGCCCACACTTGGGTCCCGCCACGGAGACAATCACTATGATCAATGAGTGCCGCGAAGATGATATAAAAGACCCAACGGTACCTCGAGAAGTAACAGAAACACAATGTTTAATGCACATGATGACAACCTGGTGAAATGCTGAGGTAAGGGAGGTTAATCCCCTGTCATTGATCACTCGAGGAAACATTGGGGCAGGCGGGCATTTGATTAAAAGAACAACATAAATCTTATTTTTCCTTTTAGATAGATGACAATGGAGGACAGCAAGTTCTCACAACATGTTTTATTTGGACAGAGTGTAATTAAATTGAATTACGTGGTAATTAAAATTGGAGTCTAATGAATGGAAGGGAAAAAAATAACGCTGAGATTGCACAGTGGTAGGGTGTTTGCCTTGCACGCTGACCTGGGTTTGATCCCTGGCATCCATATGGTTCCGTCAGTCTGCCAGGAGTGATTTCTGAGAGCAGAGTCAGGATAACCCCTGAACGCCACTGGGGATGGCCCAGAAATAAACAAACAAAAAATAAAGTTGTCCTTAGGAGATGAGCATTTCCAGGGATGAAAAGAATAGTGAGATAAGCAAAAAATATGGGAGGATCTAGCACAGGTAAATTACATTTTTTTGGGGGGTGCATCACATCTGGCAGTGCACTGAGCACTGAGTTAGTTCCTGGCTCTGCACTCGGGAATCAATCCTGGCAGTGCTCTAGGAGCCATGAAGGATGCCAGTGATTCAAAACAGGTTAGCTTCATGCAAGGCAAGCTCTTTATTTGCTGTTCTATTTCTCTGATCCCAAACTTAAACATTTAACATATGGTTATTGCATTGTAGAACTTTTTTGGTGTAGGTGATCCCAGTGGTATTTTGTGGCCAGTGGAATTACCAGAGCAACATCTGGTGGTGTTGGAGATTCATGCAGTGCCCGGCATTGGACCCAGCAGTCATGTCCTTAGCTCTTCATATTTTCGGGGAAAGGAAATTTGGGCTTTACTTGATGATGTTGGGGTTTATTCTTGCCAGTGTTTGGGGGACGTTATATCGGGGATCAAATCTGGGCCTCCCCCATGCAAAGCAATCACAGCCCACTGAGTATCTCTCTGTGTTGCAGAATTTTTAATGGAAGCTTGTGACAGCACTGAAGTCAGATATGATTTTCTAGCTCAGAAAACTGGGATTCTGAGCAATTGCTATTTTGTGCCCAGTTATTGAATTAGTGATAACCTGAAATTCAAGTCTCATTTATTAAGCCCCGCACCCTCTTTCTTCTCCCTCACCCTCCTGCCATCCTTTCATGTTTGTCGGATGCACAGAATCCTTACAGGGTTACCAGATGGTTCCTTGCAGTCAGAGAAGAGGGATAGAAAGACCAATACAAGAGCTCGTTTTACAGCTCTTCTGAAGGGCTACGGTTGCTCATAGGAATCACTCATGGAAGCGGCAGGCTTGTTACCGAAGAGACATTGTGCAAGGAACATAAGTGCATTTGCCCGTGGTCCTCAAAAGATATCTATGAAGCAGACAGTTGTCGTATTATACTACTCTGTGTAAGCACAGGTCAACTCTTGAAAGAGATGAAATACAGACACATCCCTGCTTGCCATTGTATGTCAGCCAGCTGAAAGGGAAGGCTTTTCGACACATTCAGAGCCTCCTTTTAGCTTTCACGTTGAGTATCTGCTAGGTTTTACCTGTTCCCTAAATATCTTTGTCTTTTCAAGTATGATCTGAAGTTGACTAATAGGATTTCACTGTCGCTTCCAGGAGGACAGACTATTTCATGTGGTGGGGTTCACTCAGGACACGCTTTACTGACCTTTAGGAGCTGGTTATTATTTAGTCTGCAGAATTTCAGGCTTCCCTCCTACTGGTTAGTACTTGTTTTCGGAAGTGGTTTGAAACCACTTTAAAATGTTCTGATTACAAGGCCGGAGTGATATTGCTCTTATTTTGTACTTGACCAACCTGAGTTCAATCCTTGACACCCCATATGGTGTGTTGAGCTCCAAGCCAGGAGTAAGCGCTAATCACTGCCAGGTGTAGAATGCCAAAGGCAAACAGAATAACCCCCTCAAAAAATGGCAAGGAATGGCATGCTTAAGAGGACTGGAGGCCAAACTTTCCTGGGCAGGGAATCTGAACATACATTTGGTTGTCTGCTGTGATTGGAGAGGGAGATTACCAGAGATCAAGACCTCTGCTGATAAATGGACAGTTGCTAAAGTTTGGCCTGAATGCTAGGGAGCTAGAAGCAGCAGGCCCTGGAGATTGGGATAAGGATACCTAGGGGAGAGCTGTGTAGTTGGACCACTCAAAATGTTGTGGCCCTTAACAAGGAGACTTACTGTATGTATGATGGATGAAAGGATGCGCTTCTTCAGCCATTCTAGTGCTTTCCCAGTTGGCCCATGACAATCGTGACTATTTTTGTAGGGCCAAGGGGTTTATTGTAGGGCTGGAGGGTTTATTGTTAAGAAATAAAGATTTTCTGGGGCTGGAGCGGTGGCGCAAGCCGTAGGGTGTTTGTTTTGCACTCGCTGACCTAGGACGAACTAGTTTGATCCCCCGACATCCCATATAGTTCCCCCCAAGCCAGGAGCGATTTCTGACTCAGAGCTCAGAACACATTCAAAGCCTCTGAATGACCCCTGAGCATCACAGTGTGTGGCCCAAACACCAAAAAGAAAAAAAAAAAAAAGAAAAAAAGAAAAAAAGAAATTAGAGATTTTCATGGGTTCAGTAATATGCACTTTTTCTAAATTGAAATAATTTGGTTTCAATGTTGCTGCTAAGTCCCTAATCCGCCAACAGTGGGGTACAACCTCAATATGGCGCCACGCTGCAGAAAAAGCCAGTCTGCTGCGGGAAGTTGATTACACTGAACTTTGTTCCATCACGGTGGGGGCCAAGGTTTAACCTCCCTGGAATATGCAGAGATTCTGTCTGTGAATCTGCTGTTGCTACCTCGACTGCTTCTGCTGTCACATTAGTATCTGTGGCTTCAGAGACTTTATAACCACTATATAGCATTATGTCACTTCGCCTCAGAGATTTTATTCCATAGCATAGCTGTAATAATGGGCTCATGCCCTTGGAATCAACTAGTCTTGTCAAGTGCCCTGCCAGCTGGAGGGCGATGGTTTTAACTGAAAAGTGGAATGACTTATTGAGTATTCTGTTATTGCACCAGTTAGAGACTGGTAGGGTTCCGTTTACCTGGATGTCCTTGGAATTCCATAGTATTGTCACTTCTACGGGTCAGAAGTGAGAGTGGCCTGTCTCATTACTATACCTAATACCCACTCACTTGGAAAGACTGAGCTCTGCAGGTTGGTTCTTAGCTCTTAATCCTATGATGGAAAATGTTTCCACTAGGGAATGCAACAGGGGCCTCAATGACTTGGAAGGTGAGATTGACTTGTGGCTCTCTTGGGGTTTTTGAGCTGCAGTAGCATAGGCAAAGAAAACAGAAGATTTACCTACTGGAGTGATTGAGCCTGATTATCAAAGGGAAATTGTTGTATCATCAGAGAGATGATTTTTGGAATTGACTTTTTTTAAATTTTTATTTTTTATTTATTTTTTGGTTTTTGGGTTACACTGGGCAGTGCTCAGGGGTTACTACTGGCTCTATGCTCAGAGATTGCCCCTGGCAGGTTCGGGGGACCATATGGGATGTTGGGACTCGAACCACCGTCCTTCTGCATGTAAGGCAAATGCCCTACCTCCATGCTATCTCTCAGGCCCCATGGAATTGAGTTGTGTGTGTGAGCGCACGCGCGTGTGTGTGTATGTGTGTGTGTGCGTGTGTGTGTGTGTGTGTGTGTGTGTGTGTGTGTGTGGCTATTGCTTAATATTTCTGTTCCCACTAGTGAAGATTAGTGGGAAAAAGACATTAGTTAAACAAAGGTACAATGATTAATGGCTGAGATCCTGCAAGAATGAAGGATTGGGTCACTTTCCAGGTGAAGAATCCATAGCAGCTGAGACAGTTTTATCTTCAGAGCTTTACTTTTTTTTCTTCTTTAGACCATATTTAACTTGTTGAAAACATATAATATAGTTATATTTGGATCTGCTAATTCTGACATCTGTTAATTCTGGATGAGTTTTTGGCTGAATTTTTTTTCTTATTAGGGGAATTGTTTCCCTCATTTTAACCATTATTCTTTTTTCTTTGCAGATGACTGGCAGTTTTTGTTTGTTTGTTTGCTTTCTTTGTTTTTGTTTTGCCTATACCCAGCTGTGATAGGGTGATTGGGTGGTGCCAGAGCACTGCACACAGGGCTCCTGCTTGCAAATCTTATGTTTTCATGCCTGGTAATATTTGACTGGATATTAGACACTGTACTACACTGTCCCTTGTTCTATGCTGCACAATTTTATATTTATGTGAAAGTCTTGGCTTGCATCTCTTCTGAGATGAGTAGTGAAGCAGAGCCCTTTGCTTATATGGTGTGTTGCAAATCAGCCCTTCATGGGGTTGACTGATGGAGGGATGGAGGATGAGGTCTTTTTCCTCCAGCTTGGAGCACGCGTCTGCCACCTTGTTCAGCCGGCGGTTCTGAGGTGAAGCGGCTGGTAAACAGCTCGCAGACAGTCAGGCTTGTGAAAATATTAGCTTTATTCGGTGGACAAGTCTGAAGCCCAAAGCCTCAGCATCAGTTCCAGCCAAAAAGCCCCTTGCCTTCCACAGACCCTTGCTTTTAACCCCCAGAATCAGGTACCACCCAATGGTGGGATCAGGTACCACCCAATGGTGGGAGCAGAATCAGGTACCACCCTAGGGTGGGAGCAGAATGCCAGGTCACACCCTAGGGTAGGGCACAATCACAGATCAGAGTAGGGTCAGTAACACAATAATCCCATTGAAATGTTTACATATACAACAATGGTGGTGACTGTTGAATGTAGGTGTAAAATTCTATTTCTGTGAAGTTCTTGAGAGCTTTCTTCTGAGGTGTAGCTCAATTACTTGGAGATCATTTAATTCCTTTGAGTATGTCTTGTACCATCAAGGATTGCTATGGAGCAAGGCCCCTCTACGTCCTTTCTTGAAAGATCTGTGCATTATGAAGTTTTCCTAACTGTGGAGCAAACAGGCTTTGACACTCAACCATTTCAACCATTTTGGGGGCTCTGGGCACTGTTAGCTTCACTGTTTTTCCAGGTCATCTTACCCCAGCATGGGGTAGTTTCCTTCCATGTGTACTCTGATTCAAGCTCAGCTGAATCTTGAAAGGAGCCACTGCAGAATTCTGGAACTTTCTTGCTCTGTAGCTTTATCCTTTTCATTATTCTATCCCACAACCTGTTGGTCACCTTGGTTTTTCCAAACACTTAACTTTTCTCAATGTGGGGCCCTCTAAAGCTCAGTTGGGAAACTCTGTTGTTGTGTTCAGTCACTGTCAGACCAGCCTCCTTTGTATCACCTTTTCATCATATATACTCATTGTCTTGAATCTGTGAATTTATACATTGGGCCAGATATTTCTATTTCTGTGGGAGCTTTTAGTGCAGCGTTTGAGACCCCAGGTCCGTATAACATTCAGATGTGCTAAGATGAAACAGAATAGTGTTATTGATTATTTAGAAAGTCAAATGAAAACCTTTCTCCATAATGGGAGCCCATTTTGAATTATTTAGAACCCACTTCTTAATCATGGCGAGATAGTTTGTTTTTATTGAAGATTGGGCCTCCAGATTTTTTTTTTACCTTATAAATAGTAGAACATAGAAAAGAGAGAAAAAAGCAGAGAGGATCGATATGATCGCCTTTATAGATTTGTAAAGGTTTTTTTTTTTTGTTTGTTTGTTTGTTTTTTTTTTTTATAGGTTTGCACAGTGGAGTCAGTGGGTAGAATTTCAAGAAGGTAAGAGAGGAGTCTGGAGAAGAGTTTAGGTTAACACCCAAGAATCAGTGTAAGTCAGTGAAGGAGGGGACAAGAAAAGGATCATAAAGAGAAGCGCTGGGCACACAGAACTCCCAAGGTCTTGCTTAAGGACAGTTTCTGTACTTGATATTTATTGACTTAGAATTGCGTGGTGTGGGCCCGGAGAGATAGCACAGTGGTGTTTGCCTTGCAAGCAGCCAATCCAGGACCTAAGGTGGTTGGTTCAAATCCCGGTGTCCCATATGGTCCCCCCGTGCCTGCCAGGAGCTATTTCTGAGCAGACAGCCAGGAGTAACCCCTGAGCATCACCGGGTGTGGCCCAAAAAAAAAAAAAAAAAGAATTGCGTGGTGTTTATTGGAAAATTTATCCGACTGATGAAGTTGATCCTAACATGCTGCTGAATAGTTGTATTTGAAATGGGGGAAAGAAATGCTAATTTTCAAGCAGCTTTCTACAGTTTTAGTTTACAATGAAAATGAAAATGGTAAATCTCTGCCTTCACTGAGGGTTTGCAGAGCATCTGGCTTTGGGGAATTATTTATTTGACTTTTTTTGGTTGTTGTTCTTTTGGTTTATGGAGCACACCTACCGGTGCTCAGGACTTACTTCTGGCTTGTACTCAGGAAATCACCCCTGGCTGTGGCTTGGGGGACCCTGTAGGGTGCTGGGGATCCAGGCAGGGTTGGGTTGGCCACAGACACCTTACCTGCTGCACTATTGTTCAAGCTCCATTATTTGTATTCCCCCCCCAACTTAATATATAACAGATAGTCTTATCTTGTTCCCTTGATATATCATATTAAAGTTGAATATGACACTTTGATAGGGACTAGTGAATTTACTCAGGTCACTGCTGCTAGTTAGTGGCACCGCTTGTGCCTGAACTTGAACTTGAAGCAAATATTTTCTATGCTTCCATCTACCAGGGGCTGGAGGTGTGGGGCTTTTTCTGAAGGTAATAGCTGAAGTTTGCTTTCCTTGAGGAAAGATCAAAAGCTGGAGAATCAAAAGCTGGAAAATGGAAAGTAGTTCTCAGATGACCAGATTTTTTGTTGGTTATCACATTGACAAAAAAAGAGATTTTGGGCTGGAGAGATAGCATGGAGGCAGGGCGTTTGCCTTGCATGCTGAAGGACAGTGGTTTGAATCTTGGCATCATACTGTATGGTTCCCTGAGCCTGCCAGGAGCGATTTCTGAGCATAGAGCCAGGAATAATCCCTGAGCACTGCTGAGTGTGACCCAAAAACTCGAAAAAAGAAAGAAAAAGAAAAAAGGGATTTTATAGACAGTTATCTAGTGAGACATACTTAAAAATGCATATTTTAATATTTTCTTTTGTTTTGGGGCCACACTGGCTGTGCTCAGGGATAACTCCTGGCACTGCACTCTGGATTAAATTCTGATGGGGTTCAGGAGACCACATGGGATGCCAGGGATCGAACCTGGGTTGGCGGCATGCAAGAAATGTGTCCTACCCACTAAATTCTCTCTCCAGCCCCTCTGCTGTTTTATGAAGTGATCCACGGACAATCTTACAGATTTTTTTTTAATTTCCTGTGGCATTAGTGTTACATGTTTTGTATTCTAGAACATAGAATCAGAGTACTCTTTTTCCAAATAAAGCCACCTGATATTGAAGTTACTTAATTAAAACTATAAATTATTGGACAGGGCACAGTGACTTTAGAGCTTATGACTAAAGCGAAGTCATAAAGATCTTATGACTCCAAACCTCCCTTATGAACGATGAGTGGTTAAAATATTTTTTATTTTTAGGACTTGGACACATTTGATGTCTGTACACATACTTGATTAATATGCCTGTTGTTTTATGGAGAATGTCTATTGAATATAGAACTCTTAATAGTTTTAATAGTTTAAAAGTATTTTATTATTATTTTTTTGTTTTGTTTGTTTTTGGACCACACCCGGTGACGCGCAGGGGTTCATTCCTGGCTCTGCGCTCAGAAATTGCTCCTGACAGGCTCCAGGGACCATATAGGATGCCGGGAATTGAACCTACGTCTGTCCTGGGTTGGCCGCATATAAGGCAAATGCCCTACCGCTGTGCTCTCTCTTCAGCCCCCTAAAAGTATTTTAAATCTTTTTGGGACTGGAGACATACAGTTCAGGTGTTAAGGAGCTTGTCTTGCATGTGGCCAACTCCCTGACACCAGAGGGTTCCTTAGCACCCCTGGGAATTACCCCGAAGTACAGATCTCAGAAGTAGGGCCCAAAGAACCACTGGATGGGGTCCAAAACAAGCAAATAAACACATTAATGATAATCAAATAAAATAAACAAATAAATCAATTCTTAAATCTAAGTATCCTATTTTTGTAATAAGTTCTAATATGTCAGCATAGAAATCTATCCAGGAACCTTCCAGCTTCTATATCCTATAAACTAAGGGTATTTTCACTTTAGGTACTGTATATGCAGCCATATATCTGGCACAAATTAAGAAACTTATTGAGCTAATAAAGGTTATTAAATACTTTTTATTATTTGATGGTAAGAGTAAAATAGACACTTTATGTCCTCTTGTTTTCTGTGCAAAATTCAAGCAATTGAAGACTTGTTCTGTTCTTACTGCTGAGCACTTTTCAGGTTTTTTTTTTTTCCCCTAGTTCTAGTTCTAGCTATCTGCCAGAATTGCATTAGTCTAGGCTCTTCTATGCCCAGACCACATGGACACCTAAACCCTTGTGTCTTTTCTCCTTGACAAGATCGCTATTTTGTGGCTGACATATGGTCAGTCATTAGTTGTATTCAGTCCCATTCCTTCCTTGTACAACGGCGCCATCTGTTAGAACCGTGACTGATACCAGGGAGATTGGGAGCCAATTATTTTTGAGTTTGGAGCATGGAGTAAATGAAAATATGTCTGGAGTTGGCTGCAGTCAAACCCTTTACAGCTGGTTTAGTCAAACATTTGGGGCTTGCGCTGCCTTGGGAAACCAGATCAGGAAAGAACATGATAATGCTTGTTCAGCGACCTTTATCTGCTCCCAGCGAAGGTAATGCATTATAAAACAATAAATAGCACATAATTAAGTTATACAGGAAGATTTACACAAGATAGACTTTGTTCTTCATGCTCTCCAATACTGATTTGTATATGAAAGGGAGAGAGAGAGAGAGAGAGAGAGAGAGAGAGAGAGAGAGAGAGAGAGAGAGAGAGAGAGAGAGAGAGAGAGAGATTTGGAAATGGTGGGGTGACAAAGAGTCAAACACCTTTACAAGTGAGGTTTCCCTCCCATCAATCTTGGTATCTGGGACCTCCCCAAGATCCTCAAGTATAAGCTGCCATTCATGGTGTGGTTTTCTGTTAGTTGTGGAAGAAAGTCTGAGATGCCCAGAATTTATGGCCTTGCTGGTGGGATGGGGGACACTGATTTTTTTTGGGGGGGGGGGTCACATCCAGCAGTGCTCAGGGGTTACTCCTGACTCTATGCTCAGAAATTGCTCCTGGCAGGCTCGGGGGACATATGGGATGCCAGGATTTGAACCAATGACCTTCTGCATGAAAGGCAAACGCCTTACCCCCATGCTATCTCTCCGGCTCCTTTATTAAAAAAATTTTTTTTTTAATTTTTGGGTCACACCGGCAGCGCTCAGGGGTTACTCCTGGCTCTATGTTCAGAAATAGCTCCTGGCAGGCTCAGGGGAGCATATGGGATGCCGGGATTTGAACTACAGATCTTCTGCATGCAAGGCAAACACTTTACCTCCATGCTATCTCTCCGGCCCCTCACATTTTCTTTTCTTTTCTTTTCTTTTCTTTTCTTTTCTTTTCTTTTCTTTTCTTTTTTTCTTTTTTTTTTGCCGGGAAAGGGGAGTTTGTGGACTGACTGTGGAAACAAAGGAAGGAAGGAAGGGAAAGAAGGAAAGAGGGAAGGAAGGAAAGAAAGAAAGAGGGAGGAAGGAAGAGGAAAGGAAGGCACAGTTTTTTTTTGTTTTTTTTTTTTTTTTAAATCTGAGTGTCCCGGGTATGGCCCAGAAACCAAAAGACAAAAGGTAGTTTTTACTTTGAAATTGGATCTGAGCATGTATTTGTGGGTTTCATCTGGCCTCTTGTCTGCCTTTCCTGTCCACTATTCTTCTCAGAACTTTCCTTTCCTTCCCTCCCCTTTCTTTACTCTGTGTGCAAGTCCCATCCAGGTGGGGAAAACCAAAGTTGGGTGTTAAAAATATGCTGAATAAAAATATGCAATAAAAAATGCAATAACAAATGAGAATTTGTTGTGACCACTGTGTCTTTGGATGTCTGGGGAGACTGCTTAGATGAAGAAGTTGCCTCTGGATCTTGGGGGCGTTCTTTCTTCCAATTGAGTCTAATCAATAAGTCAACTGGAAATATGTTTTTGCCAGTTTCCAGAATCTTCTCATTTTTTCTTTTTAGAGAAAGAATTGCTTTCCTTGCATTCTTCCTACCCTGCTTTGCATTTCTGTATCTTGTATAGTTCCCTGAGCAATAACTGGGATCACACCAGAGCACAGAGCCAGAAATATCCTTGAGCATTGCCAAGTGTGACTCAGTGCTTCCTCCCAAATCTGTATTCATCATCATACATGGATATTGTTTATATATTTCTGACCACTATAAAGTATTTGATATGATACACTGACATCACTTCTATCACTTCTAGAATCCTCACATTTCTCTGCTATGGATGTTTTTTTCTTTATTTTTATTAATATTTTTATTTAAACACCTTGATTACAAATATGATTGTAGCTGGGTTTCAGTCATGTAAAGAACACTCCCCTTCACCGGTGCAACATTCCCACCACCAATGTCCCAAATATCCCTCCTTCCGGATGTTTTCTTCTATTGTTTTCACTGTCTCTCTGGTGGGAGAAATACATTCATTCACATGTAATACATACCCCAGAATAATTTTCATTTATGACCATTTCCCATCTTTCTTTTTAGTCCAGAAAAAAATTACAGGTAAACTCTACATTGTTTCTTTCTTGCCTTTTTCTTAGTTTTGGGCCACACCTGGTGGTACTCTGGGATTACTTCTGGTTCTGTGCTCAAGGATCACTCTTATCAAGGCTTGGGCAACCATGAAAGGCAAGCACCCCACTCGCTATGCTATATCACTGGAGCCCCAAAATATTGATGATACAGACTTTGAAATGGAAAGGACCTGTACATTTTATATGATTGAATCCGTAGCCTCTCTGGATGGAGGAAATCTTCAGGTATTCTTCATGAGAACAAATAGAATCAAGATGGTGACCTTTTCAAAAGTCTAAGTCTGTTATTTTATCTTATTTTGAATAGAGGAGACTTTCTTTGGACCCAAGATCAATCTATGTGTTATATGTTTCAATTTATAATGAATAATGTGTATAACCAAGATTCTGGGCTGGTGACTACTGCTATGCTTTTGAATCAAACTTCGAATATTTAGCTTTTTAGTTTGCCTTTTTTTTTTTTAATGGATAGTTTATTTTTGTAGCCTTCACAGGACACCAAAAAGTATATAGTAGTATTTCTTCTTGCAGAAAACTATTATTTCTGCAGAAACCCAGTTTTACAACTTTTTTTTATTAAGAAGGATAGAGTTTGGGTCAAGCATGTAGCTTAACAGTAAAGCACTCACTCTGAGTGTTTGAGGCCCTGGGTTGGTCACTTGTGCTTTTGATCAGAACGAAAAAGCTAAGAATTTCTAGAAATAAAACTTCATATTTAATGCATATATGCATTCATAAATTTTGGCTGCTTTACGTAACAACTAACATTTTGCACTCTATTTAGCACATGTCTGGTTGGTGATTTTCTGTGTGTTCATTACAGACGTCCTTGTTCTATTTTCTGACATAGGTAGTTCCTTCATTCTAGTCCCTTCATTCTTTTCTCCCATTTTCACTCCTTTCTCCTCCTCCCCCACAACAATTCCTCTTCTGGGAATCTCTTTTTCTTCTTATCTCTTGCTTTTTTTATTTCCAACAGTGTTATGGATACACTCTTATAATATTCAGTAAATGCACATGCACCTTTTTTTTTTGCAAACGCATCAGTATGTCTCTAGAATAGATACCTGGAGTGTAGCTAATGAATTGAAAGATTTATGTAGATTTATAATTGTGGTAGATATCATCAAAGTGTTTTCCCTTTAGTTGGAATTTAGGCTCCTGTCTGCAGTGTATGAAATTGGTCTTTTCCTCAGAGCCTAGCCAACATAGTAGTATATCATCAGCCTTTTTCATCTTTGTCATTCTTGATGAGTGAAAAATGGTATCTCAGTATTAATTTGCATTTCTTGTAAGGACTATTTTATTTCCTGTTTATCATTCCTCTACCTACCTTTACCATATTTTTCTGTGCAGGATATAAAAAGTGATCACCATTCTCTGGGAAAGTAACCTTTTGTGACATTAATTCTAAATCTTCCTCTCTGTTATATTTGTTGTTTATGGTTTCTTTGCAGTGAAGAAATTAGCTGTTTTTATACAAATGAATTTACCCATCCCCCCCCCCTTTTTTTAACCTTCCCTCCTTCCCACCATACCTAGCATTACTCTGTCTGTCCTTACTCAGGGGTTCAGAAGTGACCCCTGCCAGTGTTTGGGGTGACTGAATGGGAATTCAAACTAGGGTTAGCCCCTCACCAGTACCTTACCTACTGTACTAGCTCTCTACCATCTAATATTTTCTTTTACCTTTGAGATATTTTCTTTTTCTTTTTTATGCTTTTTCTTTTATTTTATTCTCTTCTCTTTATTTTCTTTTACCTTTGAGATAAGGGTCATCCTTCTCTCACTAGTTTTGCCATTACTGTGATGGTTTCATTTTCTTACATTTAAATCCTTGAGCTCCATGGCATTTATTTTGATTTCTCTTTTCTCCAGATCACTAACCAACTCTCCTAACACTGTGGATTGAGTCATTTATCTTTCCTTCTCTTAGTCTGAAAAGACATCTTAGATACTCTAAAATAATCTCTCTGCACTGAGTCTTTCTTTCCTTTTTTAAAGAGTTATATTTATTATGAAACAGTTTAAACATATACATAAGCAGTGGGGCTACTTCAATGAACCCCCAAGCCCTACAAGCAGACTCAGTAAATAAGATTTCTTTCTTAGTTTCATTATTTATTTTTGCCAGAGAATTTTAAAGCAATCCTAGATATGGTGTCATTGGACCCTTATAAAACCTACTCAAAAAAAAAAAAAAAAAGGACTTAGGGCCAAAATGATATTACAATGGTAGGGCATTTGCCTTGCATGTGGCTGACCTGGGACAGACCCAGGTTCGATCCTTGGCATCCCATATGGTCCCCTGAGCCTGCAAGGAGTGATTTCTGAGTGCAGAACCAGAAGTAACCCCTGAGTACTGCTGGGTGTGGCCCCAAATCCCCCCAAAATAAAAAATAACCAGGACCTCCGAAAAGATAAGTCAATTATTTGATTCTTGATTCTAAACTCAAGGGATTATACCTTGGCTCTTCTTTTTTTTTTTTTTTCGGGCCACACCCGTTTGATGCTCAGGGGTTACTCCTGGCTAAGCGCTCAGAAATTGCCCCTGGCTTGAGGGGACCATATGGGACGCCCGGGATCGAACCACGGTCCTTCCTTGGCTAGCGCTTGCAAGGCAGACACCTTACCTCTACCACCATCTCGCCGGCCCCACCTTGGCTCTTCTTAGAAGTTAGTTGCTCCTGAAGATATTAACACACTATCTCTTGGGTGGTCAGTGCAGGGCCTTCAAGAAGCGTTTTTTTCTGCCCTTTTTTGGAGGAGAGTCTGCCTCTCAGTTAGGCTGGCATTGGCCTGCTTTATTAGTGGAATCTGCCTTGATTGGGCAGGCCATGGATAAGTTGCATGGACAGAAACTTGGTTAAGTAATGCCTGTTGCAAGGATGGAGCTAACAAGGGATACCCAGACTATTAGCATTCTATTGTTTTTTTTGTTTTGTTTTGTTTTTTTGTTTTTGGGCCATACCCAGTGACACTCAGGGGCCACTCCTGGCTATGCACTCAGAAATTGCTCTTGGCTTGGGGGACCACATGAGATGCTGGGGGATTGAACCGCTGTCTGTCCTGGGTCAAACACTTTACCACTGCTCCACTGCTTTGGCCCCTAGCATTCTATTCTTCACAGCGCTAGTAGGCTGGATGCTAGGAATGGGTAACTTGCAGTCCTGGTTGCAGTCTTGAGAGAAGAGTAAGGTTTGATTTATTTAATTCTAATATTAAACCAGGAAAATTATTCCACACATATTTGTTTTTTGAGAGATCCTGCCTGGGACGGAGTTATGTAACTGTCAATTTTGGTTAGAGTTGCCAGGTTCATGTATAGCACCTTTCCTTTCACTTTAAACTTTAAAAAAAAAAAATGAGTCAGCACCCCAGAAATTGCCCTTAATAATGCAACAACATTCTCCAATTTGTTTTCCAAAGGCAGCTCAGACATTTTTACTTTTTTGGTAGAACTCCGGGAAGCTATTTTTTATATTCAGTAGTTTCGCCATACTCTAGAATTAAGTTACCGTTTATGCAATTTATGTAGTTATCACAACTGGGAATTTTCTCCTTTTGGCACCATTCTGCAGTCCCTGGCTTTTCTTGTTTGAATTGGACTCTGACTTTGTCACAATCTGCTTTCACCCATTGAGTCCCATGAACTTTTGTGTCAGATCTTAGAACCCTGCAGCTGTAGGTAGCTGAGTGGTGTCTCAGGAGGGATTTGGTCATAGACCTCATTGGGTTTTACTCTGGTCATTTGAGGTGACTAAAATAAGGTCTTTCTTATTACTACTTTGGCTTTTAAACTTGTGCATTTGAACCCCTGGAAAGGCTCAGTAGTAATTTAATAAGTGATTTTAGTGCAGAGCTTTCATAACTTCTTGACCTCAAATAAACGGTTTGAATCTTCTTTTCTTGCTTTTGTTCAGTGAAAACAAATCACTTGTACCGGGAACTGGCTTTTTCAAGATGAAGGCAGAATCTTTCTGTTTCTTTCTGGCACATTCTCAACTCTCTATTTAAATATTAATTTGTAGGTGCCGGCTAAGTAGTTTAAATAACATATGGACTGAATGTCTTACTACCCACATCTGAAAAAGACAACATTTATATTTTAAGAACATAAAAAAGCAAATCCATCTTAGTCTGTTGGAGGAGAACCTGGAGCAGTAAGAAACAGACACTACATTTGTACAAAATTGCTGAGAGATTTTCTAATCTTTTAAGTCTACTATCTTTGTTAGAACTTCTGAATTGAAAAATTGTTGAAAAGATTATTATTTAGATTTAAAAATTTCTTTGTACTTTTTATTATGACTCTTCTCTGTGTAGAATCTGTCTTAGTAGCACCTTTGAGTTTCAGATCTATCCCCCCACACACATTCTTTTTCTGACCATACCTGGTGGTATGAAGGACTTACTTCTGGCTTTGTGCTTTGGTATCACTCCTGATGGGGTGGCAGAGACTATATGCGGCTCTGGATGTGTGTGTGTGTCAAACCCAGGTTGGCCACTTGCAATGCAAGCTGTGCTATCTCTTTGGTCCCTTTGTGTTTTAATCTCAAATTAATACAAAATTAATTTGTGTTTTTATCTCAGCTGTACCGAGAAAATGTTACCCACATGATGAAGATGAAGGGAGTAAAGCTGTAGAGGTTCTTGGCATTGTTGCATGCCTTGTATTATCACAAAAGCCAGTGAAAATTTCTGAGCCTGGAGTCTTTCTTTGTTTATCTTCTACATTGGAAAGTTTTTACTGAAATCATGACACTCATGTCTCATGTGCCTTCATTTTCTGCCCATTTCACATCTTTTTTTTTGGGGGGGGGTTAAAGAAACTTTAGGGAAATACCCTAGGAACACAAAAACACGACATAAAAATGTCCTCTGCACTTCTATATTCATTGCAACTCTATTTACAATAGCTAGAATCTGGATGCAACCCAGGTGCCCAAGAATATAAGAGTAGATAAAGAAACTGTGGTACATCTACACAATGGAATACTATGCAGCTGTCAGGAAAAATGAAGTCATGAAGTTTGCTTATATGTGGGTGGCCATGGAGATTATTAAGCAAGTGAAATGAGTCTGAGGGAGAGGGATAGACATAGAATAGTCTTGGGAATAGTCATTTATCTTGGGATATAAGAAAAATGAACGACAGTGTGGTGATGATATCCAGAGACAATGGAGATGAAAATTAGGAGGACCAATCCATGGTAGGAAGCTAGGTACAAAGTGTGGTGAGTGCAGTTAGAGTAGAAAGGGTTTACCATTACAATGATAGTTGGAACTGTTCACTGTGGATGAGAACTGGGTGCTGAAAATGGATTTTGTGCCATTCATGGCATTCCTTCATTAATAATAGTGCAAATCACAGGAGGGATCAAGAGAGGGAGGGGAGAGAGAGGGGAGAGAAAGAGAAAGAAAAAAGAGGAAAGAGCATCAGGAAGGTTGAAAAAGAATTTAGGGACATTGGTGACAGGAAAGAAGGTTATTATATATTGTATGACTGTAACTCAATCAAGAACAACTTTATCTGTGGAAAACCAACTATATTATGAACAACCTTATAACTATAGTGTTAAAATAAAAAAGTAAAATAAAAAATTAATTTGTGCCATCTTATATTGTGTTAACTAAACAACCACCACCACCATGATAATAAAATATATCTTTATCAAAAAATGAAATAATTAAACACCAAAAATATATATCTTTATCAAGTGTCTAAATAGATAAAAAAAAGAAACTTTAGACTTCATAGAAGATAAAACTTTTTCCTTAATGGACCATTATTTTTCTTTACTTAAAGTTAAGAAAAACAAAACAGTTTTTGATAGACCAGTTAAAGAAAAATTGAGGGGTTGAGGAGATACCTCAAGTGGTATAATATAAGGCTGGTGTGTATAAGAATGCTTGTTCCACCTCATCATTGTTTGGAGTCCTCCTCCCAGCTGTGCTGGATGTGGGCTTTCTGAATAAATAATAATTAGAA
The DNA here is from genome assembly GCF_024139225.1 of Suncus etruscus. Classification (NCBI taxonomy): domain Eukaryota; kingdom Metazoa; phylum Chordata; class Mammalia; order Eulipotyphla; family Soricidae; genus Suncus; species Suncus etruscus. The sequence goes on from NC_064865.1 coordinate 50,435,044, forward strand.
AGAAAAACGAAGGAAAACCAAGCAGGTAGTACATTAGCCTTACAGTATATATGAACACAAATATGCTCCACTTGGTAATATATCAGTATGGTACATGCATTGTACATTTTTTTTGGGGGGGAGGTGTTTGCACAGCACCTGCTGATGCTCAGGGGTCACCCCTTGATGGTGCTTGGGGACCACACAGTCCCAGGGAGCTAAACTAATCCTGCCAGCAAAGCATGTGCCCACCTGTAGTGTACCTATCTGAGACCCTGGATTTAGGTGTAGCTACCTGAGACCCACCCATTTCTGGGAGGGGTCTTGGGAACTGAATATTAGGTGTAACCTTACCTGCAAGACCCCGCCCATTCCTGGGAGGGGTCTTGGAAAAGGTAGATAAACCTTGGAGCTAGGGAGTTCGGGGCCTTTCGGCCCTGCTGAGCTCTCTGGCTTTTGGGTCTCTGCCTCTTTTGGTCTTGGACCAGGATGGAGGTCAAAGAAAGATGGCTGAAAGGAGTTAAGATGCAGGGTAGCTAAGAATGGCTGAATACTTAAAAGGTTATGAGATAGGCCACACACATGTGGTGAATAGGGCATGAATAAAGCTGATGGTTCCTGATGCCTGCCTGTGAGTAAGTGATTTCGCCTTTCACCTGGGCCTGGGACCCTCCGGCTGGATGGGGTTGCGGAGCCACGTGGCCTGGGATGGCAGAGAGAAATCCATCGCCATCCACTGCCATCCAGCCCCATCGTTAATTATTTAATACAACACCCACCCTGACAGCTTCCTCTCAGCTCTCATCTATTAACCATCGATGAGCCAATATTGACACTTTCATTGATTAAATTCCACAGTGTCTTCTGCTCTTGCTTGGGTCTAAGGACCCCATTTTATGTCAAGCTGCTGTCATAATCACAGTTACCTGCCAGTTCCTCTGTGCCTCCTACCCTGGCTGTTTCTCTGTCGTGTTGTGTTTCTCTGATAGGTTTCTCTGTCATGATGGCCCGTTCAGTTCCAAGGCCACGCTAGTTTGCTGTATATGTCCAGAGGGTCCTGTACTTGGATTGGATGTTTTTCTCCTGATTAGCCTGGGATTCGGGACGTGGAGAGGAAGACCACAGAGGTGAAACTTCATCTCCAGCACATCACCTTAGACATCACCCCCACATGGTTTAAGTCTGTTGAGATCAACCCCTTGATGCTGTGTTATCCAGGTTCCCCTGTGAAATCCTCCTCCCCTTCCGCCTTGCGGCTGTCTTTGGATCCTGCATAGCCCTCCCTTAGAGTGGGGAGTTCTACCCGTCCCCCACCTTGAGGGAATTATCTGCATTATTTATTTGGAAGTTCTCTTTAGAGGACATTTCTCTCTTCTCTCATCTAATGATTTATTCAGTTCTTTATAGCATTCTGGATGCTAAGGTGTTTATTTTGTATTTTGGGTTATCATTTGATATGGTTTTATGTTGTTGCCTATACAGTTCGAGCTTAGTGAATAGAACTTCTTCCAGTTGCTGGTGCTCTCTGGCAAGCCACCGGAAGTTTCTTCTTTACGAGACTCCTGAGCACCTTCTGTTCTTGTTCCATTGCTGTATCTGTCTTGGGCCCCTTTCCTGGCACTAATCAATTTTCCACATGCTTTTATTTTTCTTTTAAGTTGTGCCATGCAGGTATTTATTTTTCTTTTGATTTAATACCATAGTTACAAAGTTGTTCATGATTGAATTTCAGTCTTATAGTGTGTACCATCCACATCCACAAACATTTCTCCTAATCAATGTCCCCACTTTCCCTCCCACCCTCCCCTCTGCTTGCCTCTGGGGCAGATATTTTATTTCTCTCCCCTTTCCCTTTTTTTTTTTTTGGCCATACCCAGCAGTGCTCAAGGGTTTCTCCTGGTTCTGTGCTCAGAAATCATTTCTGAAAAAAAAAAGGGGGGGGGGTGGTGGTGGTGCTGGAGCAATAGCGCAGCAGTAGGGCATTTGCCTTTTATGCAGCTGATCCAGGACAGATCTTGGTTTTATCCCCTGCATCCCAGATGGCTCCCCCCCCCCCCCCAGCCAGAAGCAATTTCTGAGCCCATAGCCAGGAATAACCCCTGGGCATCAGTGAGTGTGGCCCAAAACTCTGGAAGCTTATAGGATGCCCAGGATCATATTTGGGTTTGCTTTGTGTTAGGCAAACGTCCTATCCACTGTGCTATTGCTTGGATGGAACCCTTCTTCTTCTTTTAAAGACACTGTGGTTTGCACTATTGTTAATGAGTGGGTACTGTGCTTATCACTGAATCTCCATTCAACACCCAGTTCTTGTCCATAATGATCATTCCAACTCTCATTGTATTAGACCCTTCTCTGCTTATCTGTACTGCTCCACTATTTGTGGCAAGCTTCCTGCCATTTTCACATATTTTTGTGTATGCTTGTATTTGTTGTGTATTATTTCCTTTAGACCACTCTTTCCCAGGGAAGGGGATACTGCCAAGGATGAGTATGGGATGAGGCAGGAGTGTGTGTGTGTGTGTGTGTGTGTGTGTGTGTGTGTGTGTGTGTGTGTGTGTGTGTGTGTGAGAGAGAGAGAGAGAGAGAGAGAGAGAGAGAGAGAGAGAGAGAGAGAGAGAGAGAGAGAGAGAGAGAGAGAGAGAGAGCTTTTGTGTGTAACTGGAGATGGGGTACTTTTCATTTGCTTAAAGAAGGTAAATTTCTGGTTTGGGGAATGCCGAATATAATTTATTTTCCTGAAAAAGGGGGTAGTTGGCTAAATAAATATGATAACCTTTGTTGTAGAGCTCGCAGATCAAGGGAGGATATTTGTGTGTGCTGATGGTGTGTTTGTCCACCTATAAATATTTCTGTGAGCATCTACATGTGATTAAACCTGAGTTCTTAGCGTCATCTTCCGCCCATTTTATTACATATCCTACTTGTTAAAGTGAGTTAAAAACATTTTAGACACTAATGACAGTTTTATTGTTTCCTATTTCTGTTGTTCAACCTTAGTTCTGCATATAGACGGATTCAGTGTTATTCTCAATTGTTGTTCCATAGGAGGGTTTATTCATTTCTGAGTCATTTTCATTCTTCCATTGATTGTCTGGATTTTTTTTTGGTTTTGTTTTGTTTTGCATTCATATATTTTTGCCCCCAACCCAATTGTTCATAAACAATAAATTTCTTAGTTTTTTTTTTATTCCTGTTTGAAATTGTAGTTAGAAAGATGAAAAATTGGGTCCTATTTATGAGATGTTTTAGATTTTTTTTTTCTTTTTGGTTTTGGGGCCATACCTGCTGATACCCCAGGAGGGGTTACTCCTGGCTCTGCACTCAGAAATGACTCCTGGTAGGTAGGTTCAGGGGACTCTATGGGGATGCTGGGGATTGAACCTGGGCAATTTGTAAGGCAAATACCTTACTCACTGTGCTATCACTCTGGCCCCTGAGATGTTTTCGACCTTTATCCTTTCTTCTCTTTGTCTTCTTGGTATTGTTTCTGAACTTTGGGTGGATCATTTAGGTAAAAGAATTAGAGACTAGAATTGGATTGATGATTAAGATATTTTTTCCACGGGCCGGAGAGATAGCACAGCAATAGGGCATTTGTCTTGCATGCAGCCGATTCAGAACAGATGGTGGTTCAAATCCTGGCATCCCAGATGGTGTCCTGTGCCTACCAGGAGCGATTCTGAGTGCAGAGCCCGGAGTAACCCATGAGCACCACCAGGTGTGATGCAAAAACAAACAAACAAACAAACAAAAGATTTTTTTCAGTTTTATCTTACTCTGCTTTCAGATGAAAATTTAAAAGTTTGATTGATTTAGTTTGGGTTTCTTCCTAAGCTGTATATATGACAACACTTTTGGTGGTGGTGGTGATGGGCATTTGGGACATACCTGACACTGCTCAGGATCTGGTCTTAGGTCTGTGCTTAGGAGTGATCCCGGGGGCCCGGAGAGATAGCACAGCGGTGTTCGCCTTGCAAGCAGCTGATCCAGGACCTAAGGTGGTTGGTTCGAATCCCGGTGTCCCATATGGTCCCCCGTGCCTGCCAGGAGCTATTTCTGAGTAGACAGCCAGGAGTAACCACTGAGCAACGCTGGGTGTGGCCCCCCCAAAAAAAACAAAAAGAAAAAAAAAAAGGAGTGATCCCGGGCCATGCTTGTGGGCCAGATCATATGCAGTGGTGGAGATTTTGAACTGATGTTGGTGTCATTCAAGGCAAGAGCCTTTACCTCTGTCCTAGCTCTCTGCCCCATGTATAATACTTATATTTTTCCTTTGCTCATTTCATTACTGTTGTTTTCTTCTTTATGATTTGAAAAAGAAACAGTGATTCTGTATTATTCTACCTTGCCCAACACAGCTTTCCCCTTAAACTTATTGTTTCTTTAAATTTACATTGGAGTGAAATTATAATATCTATAATTTTATTTTATTTCAATTTTTGTTTGTTTCTGGGCCACACCTGGCAGTGCTCAGGTGTTAGTCCTGGCTCTGAGCTCAGGAATCACTCTTGGTGGGGCACACATTTGCCCGGAAATTGAACCTGGGTCTGCCATCTGCAAAGCAAACTCCATCTAGTACTATCACTCTGACACTTTCTTTCTTTCTTTTTTTTTTTTTTGGTTTTTGGGCCACACCCAGCGGTGCTCAGGGGTTACTCCTGGCTGTCTGCTCAGAAATAGCTACTGGCAGGCACGGGGGACCATATGGGACACCGGGATTCGAACCAACCACCTTTGGTCCTGGATCGGCTGCTTGCAAAGCAAACACCTCTGCGCTATCTTTCCGGGCCCTGACCCTTTATTTCTTATTTTCTAACTTATCTAGTGCCCTTAATTTAGCAAACAATCATTATTTATCATTTATTTTATAAATGGACACACTGAGGCTTAATTTTTAAATTTTATTTTAAAAAGTAATCTAAAACAAAGCTAATCTAAAAATAAAAGAAGCAGAATCTTCATGTGCCTAAGCATATTTGTGGTGCCTGTTTTGTTTTCATATGGGTTTGGTGGAGGGAGAAAAGTTTATGTTAAAGATTTTTTGTAGTGACACAATAAAATATAAATCTGTATATTTCTCGGGCAAAGCAAGCATAGTTTATTCAAGTAAACTGACAAAAATTGATTCTTTTTGGGTGGCAAGAAGTTTAAATTGTAAGTGATAACCTTTCTAGAGAATGTGTGAAAATCTTTAGTCTAGTCGTCCATCCGTTGACCCACTCACTCATCCACTCACCCACCCATTGATCCTTTGATTGATCGATTGATCGATAGACCCATCCATCCATCCACCCACCCATCCACCCATCCATTTTGATCACACCCGACTATGTTCTGTCTGGCCTTACTCCTGACTCTGCTCTCAAGAGTACTCACATGGTACTTCTGCTTGAGGGTACCATATGGATATTGGTGATTAAACCTGGGTCACTTGCATGCAAAGCAAGTGCTCTACTGCTGTACTGTTGCTCTGCTATGAATTTTTGAAAATCTGCAGATGAATTTATTCAGAGAGAGCAAACTAGTACATTTATGTAATGATCTACTTGGATATGAGGAATGAGGGATGATACAATAATGTAAGAGGGCCTGCCAGCTTAGACTTACTCTGTAGCAATTAAATTATTCAGCATATTAAAGATCTTTAAAAGGAATCCTCTACAATAGACTTCGAAACCCAGTGGGAAAGAGAACATGCTTTGCTTTGCTTAAATCTTGCTAAACTAAAATCTTATTTTCACCTATGGTTTACAGAAGGCGTAGTTTGCCATTTCAAAAAATATTTTAATTTAGAAAAACATGCTTTCTTTTTTTTTTTTTCTTTTTTTCTTTTTGGTTTTTGGGCCACACTCACGGTTACTCCTGGCTGTCTGCTCAGAAATAGCTCCTGGCAGGCATGGGGGACCATATGGGACACCGAAATTCGAACCAACCACCTTTGGTCCTGCATCGGCTGCTTGCAAGGCAAACGCCGCTGTGCTATCTCTCCGGGCTCCAGAAAAACATGCTTTCTAATGCAAGTCAAGTGGAGCTTGATTAGTTATGGGGGAGGATTGATGGTTTTCTAAGCATGGAACCCCCATGCAAAGGGAAATAGTGCTAGGTAAGAGAGCCTCATCTTGTCGTTGACATATTTTGCTGGGCTCAAAAATGCTTTGGAAAGCAGTGGCGCTGAGGTGGTGATTAAGATTGCAGAGTCTGGAGCCAGACTTTGAGGTTTAAATTTGTTTCACCCTTTACTAAAACATGACTTGTGCCATATTTCCTGAGCTCAAAGTCCCTCATCCATAAACCAGAGGTAACTTACTTTCTGCGTGTTTTGAAATTGTTGTTAGGAGTGAATGGCCTTTGCTCAGAAAGCTCTTAGCGCCTGGCACCAGAAAGTGCTCAGGCTTCTAGTGTTCATTCGAAGGATGTTTGTTTATTAATGTGCTTTTTTTTTGGGGGGGGGGGAAGACCAGAGAAGCTTTTATTATGGATTATATTTTTTTAAGATTAAACCCAACGGGGGGCCCAGACTGAACTATCACTCCTGTTCCTACTTTATCCTTTCTGCATGGGTATTTGAAGATGAATTTCAGAAGTGTATATATATATATATATATATATATATATATATATATTAGTCAAGTACTTTTCCTGTAGTTTTTGCTATTAAAAAAGGTGACATTCACCAAATTAATAAGATTTATGTGTCTTTGTGGCTTTTAGCATCATTTCTAAAAGTTAAGTTTTCTAATGAGTCAAATTATATAGTATATGGGAAGTCAGTATAGTGCAGGAAGGTACAGCTTAAAAACATCTTAGATGTGTTTGGTTCAAATGCCTTTTGAGGATTCTAACTCTCTTAAGTGATTTGTGATGTTTATATCTTTTTTCCCCTTTGAGTTTAGCTAAAGAGTAAAGCATTTGTAATCAATGATTTGCTTCTGGATAGAGTGTATGATCATTAGACTTTATTGTAAAAAGATTGGATGATACTGTCTTAGATTATGATGTAGATTTACGTTAAACTCAAGTTGGAAATGGTAAAATCATAGTAGGGACAATCACTATTCACTCCTTCCACTAATTTTAGCTTCTCAAGTTTTCTTCTTGGTTTGAACCAACTTGAGACACTGTCTCTGTCTCAGAGACCAGCTTTGACAGTGTCCCATTTCCCTCAACCCTGATGGGTGGGTTTCGACCACACCTGGCAGTGCTCAGGGGCTATTCCCCAGCTTTGTGTGCAGGTGTCATTCCAGGTGATGCTCGGTGATGTGCAGTGCCAGGGATTGAGTGGAGCTTAGTTGCATGCAAGATAAAGGCCTTATTTCTTATACTCTCTTTCCTGTCCCCCAGCCATCAAAGTTAGATCTAAGCCTCTCCCTCCTCTCCCTCTGTATATTAGTTACTTGGAGTTAAAGATCTTCACGGAGCAAACCGTCTCCCCTGCTTTATTTATCTTGGAATTATTCAGCATCTGATGCTTCCATTGGGTTAGATCCTTCCCATCATCTGCTGCTGTCTCCGTCTCCCTTTTATTGTGTTATGTGGTGAATCCAGCTTGACTTAGCCTCCTTAAAGAGTGTATTTGACACTTCTTTTGGTACTGGTGGAGTGTTTCACCTTCTCTTTCTCCTTCACCTCCCAAATCGATGATGAGAGCCACTAGAAGGATTCCGCCCATTTTCGGGGTATTAGACTCTTACCCCAATTTATTACTTTTCTCTTTTTCAGGCAAAACCACGTAACTCGAAATAGCTAGTCTTGCCTCCAGTTAGAGGGGGAAATAAGGGAGGCCTCAAGACCAAACAGGCGCAAGACTACTAAGTAGTAGGTTAGATACAGAGGGGACCACATATTCTAGTTGCCCTGGGGGTGAGGGAAGAAGAAATGGGGGGGAAGACAAAAACGGACAGGTAGGGAGGACAATTCGGTGATGGGAATCCCCCCTGATTTTATGTAAATATGTACCTAAAATATTATTGTCAACAATATGTAAGCCACTATGATCAAAATAAAAATTATATTATAAAAAAAACAAAAAACAAAAAACAAACAAACAAAAAAGAGTGTATCAGGAAACTTTTTTTCATCTTTCCCCTCCTACACAAAATCTTCCAGACAGAAAGTAAGCTAGTGAGTTGTGGAAACCTGGACTGAATTTTTCCTGCTTTCTGCTTTTGCAAGAAGAGTGCTGGACACATATTAAGAATTTTAAAATAATATACAGAGTTTGAGCTTGACAAGGAAGTTCACAGAGGTTAAGTATAGTGATCTGTGTGAATGTTGTTAGTTCTTTGTGTCCAGTTATGAAATTGCATTACGAAAGTCCTCTCACAGGCTTTAGAAAGATTATTTGTTATTAGTAGCTCTAATGCAATAGTAAATCATTATATTGAAAAACAAATGCAGTGAAAAGCGAATCCTCTCCACAGCGAGGAGTGTTTTCCAGTGGACATAAAAGGACACCTCCTTTACCAGAGAAAGGCTTAAGCTGAGGACAATTCTTTTTTTCTCAGACCCGTTTTTACTGACATTGGTTCAGTAACTTCACCATTCTAGGGCTATTTATTAATTACCCTGTTGTTTTCTTGACCCTTCTCCCATGGTCGCTTCCAATAAGAGGCAGTTTGAAGGGCATGGATAGGAACATCATTCTTCGCTTCCCCCAGGAAACTAGCAGCCTTCCTGGAAAAATCTCTTTTCATTTTACCAGGAGGCCGAGTGTCTGTCTGGAAGCCCACAGCTCAGTGGACTTCCCTGTAAGTACTGTGACCCATGCTTGGTTTCACATGGCTGCTCTGATCGGCAGGAAGGCTGGCCTGCGTGACTGAATATCTCAGTTTGCTGTGATGGTACTGGTGTGTGTGTGTGTGTGTGTGTGTGTGTGTGTGTGTGTGTGTGTGTGTGTGTGTGTGTGTTACCAGCTAATCATGTACTCATGTAGCTTTCTTATGAAAATATTCTATTTTTTGGGTGTGTGTATGATCTTTCTTTTGTTTTTGTTTTTGAGCCACACCCAGTGATGCTCAGGGGTTACTCCTCCTGGCTATGTGCTCAGAAATTGCTTCTGGCTTGGGGGACCATATGGGATGCTGGGGGATCGAACTGCAGTCTGACCTAGGTTAGCTCGCACAAGGTAAATGCTCTACCGCTACGCCACCATTCCGGCTCCTATGTGTATGATTTTATTTCTTTTTTTTTTTTTTTTTAATTTTTGGGCCACACCCAGTGATGCTCAGGGGTTACTCCTGGCTATATGCTCAGAAATCACTCCTGGCAGGCTCGGGGAATGATATGGGATGCTAGGGATGGAACTTGGGTTCTTCCTGGGTTTGCGATGTACAAAGCAAACGCACTATCACTGTGCTCTCACTCCAGCCTTGGGTCCAAGTATCTCTAATAATTCAGTCTTCAAGTTTCTGCAGCAAAACTTATAACTTTCACCATATAAATCTTGCTTATAGTTTCTAGATTTTTCACTCAGGATTTTGTTTTCTTTGGAGTGGTTATAAATGGTATTTTGTTTAGATTTCCATTCTGTTTAGTAACACTTAAGACGTTTTTTGTGTTAGTGTATCCAAATGCAATTGATGTTTATTGATGTTACTGTGTGACATGCAGAATTTAGGTTCTAGGAACTTTTGGGATTTTTTTTTTCCCCACTAGTTACTATAAAAAAGAGTGCCAGGGGCCGGGCGGTGGCGCTAAAGGTAAGGTGCCTGCCTTGCCTGCGCTAGCCTTGGATGGACCTCGGTTCGATCCCCCGGTGTCCCATATGGTCCCCCAAGCCAGGAGCAACTTCTGAGCGCATAGCCAGGAGTAAACCCTGAGCATTACCGGGTGTGGCCCAAAAACCAAAAAAAAAAAAAAAAAAACCAAAAAAAAAAAAAAAAAAAAGAGTGCCAGCTTTATTTCTTCTCTTTTTTTTTTTTTTTTTTTTTATAATTTTTTTATTTTGAATTATGAGAACAAAAGATGCAAAGAAAGAGGATAAGGTAAAGTTACAGTGGAAGGACAATCACCCATAACATAATTATCAGAAGTCCCCTTGCTGATATCTTAACTTTGAACTTTCACCAAAGAAAGTTAAGATAAATAAAACAGAATCCATGTGCAATTACTTTGTCCCTCAAGTCCCCAGATTGTAGCACATTATAATATTTCTTAACAGCACACAAGGCAATCTAAAGCCATCAAACTTACGTAACTCCTTAAACATTAGAGGCATAGTATTTTTTACATTTCCATGTACATGCATATTAGCTTAAGTTAACCTCAAATTTTAAGTGGGTGCGTTTTAAGGATTAGAGTCAAAGGAGCACAGTAAAAACGGTGTTAGAGTGGCAATTGTTGTTTGCATAGGCCCACCAAAATATGAGAGGCATGGAAAGGAATAACCTTGGCCTAAATACAAAGAGCTCCTACCCCTGAAGTTTCCTGGCATAAGACCAGCTCTAGGCCTCAGGAAAGTTATCGTTCGATCCAAGACATTGTCTGTAGTGCCAACACACTTTTCACACAGTCTCTGTTGTTGGTCTCATGTTTCTGTATTAAGGATTCTGGAATCTGCATGTCCTACATTGAAGTCTTGATGTGGAGTGCCTTCTCGTTTCACCTCACCATGAAAGGGCAATGCAGGAAGCCCTTTCCTGTAAGCAGGTTGTTGTTGTTAAGTCTTCTCAGTGTTAAGGGAAGTCTCTTTTGAGCAGGACGATGTCTGAGCAGTGGTAGGGTCTTCCGTGGTAGAGGATTGCTTCCAGGTGATGTTATAGACAAACCTCACAATTAAGGGGCAATACAGTCCAGTAAGCCCTGTCCAGTAAGCAGGTCTTTGTTCTTGTTGTCTTCTCAGTGTTAAGGGGTGTTTCTTTTGAGTAGATGTCAGAGCAGCTGTAGGGTCTTTCCTGGTACAGGAATGCCACCAGGTGATGTTATATACAACCTTGGATGTTTTGTAAATGTCTTCTGTAGATCAAAGGGTGAATGGAGAATGCCCATTCTTCTGAGGCCTGTGCCAGGTCTTTATGTCAATGTTCAGGGTGTAAGGTCTCATTGCACTACAAGATTTGTGTGTTCCCATTTTTATTAGATAAGAACTTATTGGTATGTATAGTATTTTTCCATGTTAGTGTGCCTATGCAAACAAGATATAAAGCCACGTGGTGCTATCAGATATATGGGGGCATAAGAACATTTCCAACAAGACCCATGATTGGTTCAAACATAAGTATTAAACTGAGGGATTCTTTCACACCAAATTCCATATTGAGCAGTTCACAAAGAGAAGATAAAAAACATGGGGGGGGATCATCACTGTATAAGAAAGTATTTAGCAAAAGTTAAAGCCGTCAAAGAAAACACCCATAAAATGTTGAAAAGATATGTGTCCTTTTTATGCCTTTTAAAATAGTTGGGTGGGTGTTAACTCTAGGGCACCACTTTGGTCTGTGACTTAGGACTCAACAGTACTTAAGTTAGAAAGGGTATAAAAGGAGTAATGATGATAGGAGTTAAAGAAGTTAAAGAGAAATATGAACTTATGAAGGGGTATGCAAAAGGGCAGAGTACAAAATGGACATTTTGCATACATAAAAACATAATTCAATGATAGTGAGTACTATTAAAGTTTCTTGTGAGAGTACTATTAAAGTTTCTTGTGAGAGTACTATTACAGTTTCTTGTGAGAGTACTATTAATGTTTCTTGTGAGAGTACTATTAATGTTTCTTGTGAGAGTACTATTAATGTTTCTTGTGAGAGTACTATTAATGTTTCTTGTGAGAGTACTATTAATGTTTCTTGTGCGCGCGGGGGCTATCGCCCCCGCGAGATTTTGAAAATGTAGACTGGGCAGAGCTTACCAGTGCCAGCCAAACCTCCTCCTGCTAGATTCCCGGCTCCCAGGAAGGAGAGATCCTTCAAGAAGCTGGGAGACCAGAAGCTCAGAGCCCCACCCAGACCCTCCCTAAGGAGCCGCATGGATAGTGGGGGAAGGCCTAGGGTACCTTCAAGCTCCACCAAGGGACCCAACTCACCGGCTTGCCCAGGCGTTTGGCCCGGGGAAGCCCTGGAGATCTGGAGCAAGGCGGTAGAGGGGTGCTGGGGTTACCCAAGTCCCGCACCCCCCCTAGGCCTGGCCAAGCAGGCCTCCGGCATGGCGGGGGCCTGCCAAACCTCCTCCTGCTAGACTCCCGGCTCCCAGGAAGGAGAGATCCTTCAAGAAGCTGGGAGACCAGAAGCTCAGAGCCCCACCCAGACCCTCCCTAAGGAGCCGCATGGATAGTGGGGGAAGGCCTAGGGTACCTTCAAGCTCCACCAAGGGACCCAACTCACCGGCTTGCCCAGGCGTTTGGCCCGGGGAAGCCCTGGAGATCTGGAGCAAGGCGGTAGAGGGGTGCTGGGGTTACCCAAGTCCCGCACCCCCCCTAGGCCTGGCCAAGCAGGCCTCCGGCATGGCGGGGGCCTGCCAAACCTCCTCCTGCTAGACTCCCGGCTCCCAGGAAGGAGAGATCCTTCAAGAAGCTGGGAGACCAGAAGCTCAGAGCCCCACCCAGACCCTCCCTAAGGAGCCGCATGGATAGTGGGGGAAGGCCTAGGGTACCTTCAAGCTCCACCAAGGGACCCAACTCACCGGCTTGCCCAGGCGTTTGGCCCGGGGGAGCCCTGGAGATCTGGAGCAAGGCGGTAGAGGGGTGCTGGGGTTACCCAAGTCCCGCACCCCCCCTAGGCCTGGCCAAGCAGGCCTCCGGCATGGCGGGGGCCTGCCAAACCTCCTCCTGCTAGACTCCATTTCTTCTCTTTTGCTCTGTTTTCAATTAATTTTCTATACTTGTTTCCTTGTGCTGCCTAGAGATGTGTTATGTTGACTATGAAAGGTGAAATCCAAGAGCCTGATTTCAGGGATAGAGTTCAGTCTTTCACCATTAACTATGCACTAGTTATAGGATTTTTGTTAGATTCTTTATGTCTTGGAGGAAAGTACTATCTATTCTTAGTTTTGCCAGGGTTTTAATCATGAATGGTTGTTGGGTACATGACAGATACTTGAAAATAAAATGAAAGAAATAAAAGTATGAAAGGGACATTTGCCTCCAGCTCCAGCTCTGGCCCCTATCTGGGCAGTTTTTCTGGGTCCTATAGTCTGGACAGTGGAGTCAAGGCTGCCTGCCTCTGAGGTGGGATGGGTGTCCCCCTCTCAGCTTGCACTGGGACACAGGCAGAGTCAGCATGTGCCTCTGAGCCATGCCAACCTACTCCCCCTTCTACTCCCTACCAGAATCCTTGGTGGCTTCTTCCTGCTCTGCCCTGGCACTTGCTGGGGTTGTCCTCTTCCCAGTGTCAACACCCCTCTTTGGGGAGAGAGTGAGGGTGCCACCAACCTCCTTTTCATGACTCCATTTCCAAGCAGCCCTCCTGGGCTAGTTCTTCACCTATTGGGCAGGATTCGTCCTGCTTGGAGATAGTTTAGAAATTCTGAAGGTGAAATTTAATTGTTGGCCTAAGTCAGTGCTTCTCAATTATTTTCTGTCATGCCCCCTTAGGAAGAAGAAACCATTTTTCGCGCCCCCCCCAGTGCGACTGTAAATAGTATCTTTATTTAAAAAATCTTTAACCTGCAAAACAAAAACATGTAAAACAATTTGAGCTGATTTTTTAATCAGAGGTGATGTCTGGATGAATGGCTACAAGTGAGCACGTTTTGCAATGCAGAGCTTTCGAAGTTTGAGGCAGGACACAGCAACTCTCAGCTCCAGAGACATACAGAGACATAAACACGGGGCTTAGCTTGTTAGGACAGTGTGTGCTGAGGTCAAACGCACCCCACTTTACCCTGCGTGGCGCACCCCACTATTTGAGAAACACTGGCATAAGTGTTTGTTGCTTGTGACTAAATGCACCAAGTGTTCTTGTGTGGGGCTAGTTGACAGCCCTCTCCTCAGTTGCACCCCCCAATGCATGGTAATCAAACAACCCCCACCCAGCACCTTGGCTAAGTGACAGTACAGTGATTGGGGCAGCTTCCTGGTGCTCCAGTGTCAGGAAAAAGCCAGTCAGTCCTGACCCTTCCTCCGGGATCCATCTGGTGGAGTCACCTGGGCAAGTCACAGCGTCTTTCTGTCTCTGTTTCCTGATCCTGCCAAAGGGGGCCATAAAGACTTGCCCTCTCTGGCAGAGGGGGAGCCCAGATGAGCTAATGTATTTGGGAACACTTTGCAAGTGGCCAAATGCTATGCAAATGTGGTCATTTAGTTCTAATTTATCGCATAGTCAAAGTTGAACAGTAGAGGAACTTAAGTCAAGCATTTTAATGGCCCGGTGGCGTCTAGGCAAATTCCCAAGTTTCACAAGGGCTTGAGGTCAATGGGTCTCCATTCTCACTGCCACTGGAGGCCTTGAGTGCTCAGAGTGCTGCCATCATCAGTCAGTCAGGCACATCATGGCTCTTTTCAGGTCCTGCCCACCCATTATGCCTCTGCAGTGTCTGTCCACTTGGTTGATTTTCACCTCTGGGGATCCCTTGTCCTCTTCACCCAGAGCATTCTGTTTGTCATCATTGGCCTTATTGGTACTTTTATGCCTTTGCCCATGGCCACACAAATGTACTCTGCTTGTACCCCAAGGGGAGGTGAGTATCCCTACTGCTGAGGCTAGTAGCCCTCCTCCTACCCACTCCTACCACAGGCTTGTGGGTACTTGGAGTCCTAAGGTATTAGCCATCTAGGTTGGAAGTCTTCAGTTTTTTCCTTCTGTCATTCTTCATAGTCCTTTACCAAGTTCTTTTGTTTTTGCAACACTGTCTTTCCCACTTGACCCTTTTCCTTCCCATCAGAAAGTCTACTTCGCCTACTTCTAGCCTGTGTTCTCTAATCTCTGAACCATGGAAACAAGCTCCTTCCTCTAAGGGCAGTGTTGGGAGCCATGTCAGGCCCAAGTTTGGGCCTCGGTTGAATAATTGGATGAAAAGATCTCGTGGGGTTGTACTTGCTCTTTGATGAGACAGCTTTTCCACTTGGTCTAGAATTTTGGTTTCCCAACTCCTGCCCACAGGCCAGAGCAGGGACTCAAGTGTGAAAGGGTTCAAAACTACCGAGAGAAAATTTGTTTCTGGACACTGTGAGGCCCTCCAGGAGGAGGGGGCAGCCTACACCTCGTGCGGCCCAGACTCATGCCTGAAAGTGTCTGGAATTAACATGATCTGATCGCTGAAACAGGAGCTCTGTGATTTAAATGGAACCACCATGGATATTTTCAGACATTTCCTCTTGATATGGCTTATACAAGGGCTCCAGGCTGCTGGGGCTGCAGAGATTGATTGGTTTCTGGGTCAGACCCAGCAGTGCTCAGAGGTCACACGCCTGGCTCTGAACTCAGAAATCACCTTTGGCAGGCTGGGGGACCATATGGGATGCCAGGAATTGAACCAGGCAAATGCCCCACCACTGTACTATCTTTCTGGCCCCTTATATTATCTCTTAAGTCAAGACTATTTTTTTTTTTTTAGATTTTGGGCCACACCTGGTGACAGTCAGGGGTTACTCCTGGCTATGAGCTCAGAAATCGCTCCTGGCTTGGGGGACCATGTGGGATGCTGGGGAAATCCAACCGAGGTCCGTCCTAGGCTAGTGCAGGCAAGGTAGACAACTTACGGCTTATACCTCTGCTCTGGCCCCAAGTCAAGGCATTTGAAGTGAAATTTTAAATAGGGCTTTCTAATGATGCTTGGGGGCCACCAATGGTGCATGTGTGATGCTCAGGACACCACAAAGTTTTAGGGATCAAACTTGGGGTTTTACAAGCAAAGCCTCCTGCCTTTATTTTTTGGTGCACAATATTGTAGAGTCCAAAAGGTTGCTATTTTCTTTGTTCCTGCTCAGACACGGACATTGGAGGGCATTCCAGATTCTCTTTAAGTGCCTGACTGATCTTAGTCTCTGTAGAAAGAATTTATTTTGAAGAACTGAAGCAATGGCACAGTAGTTAGAGCAATGGCTTTGCATGCAGCTGATTCATGTTCGATCCCTGACATACCATGGTTCCCAAGTCCACTAGGAAAGATTCCTGAGTGCAGCCAGGAGATATCTTTGTGCATAACTGGTGTGGCCCCCAAACAAGAAAAAATTGCTGATAAGACTGACTCTAGTTTTTTTTTTTTTTTTGGCTACGAGCACAGAAATTGCCCCTGGCTTGGGGGGACCATATGTGACGCCAGGGGATCGAACCATGGTCCTTCCTTGGCTAGCGCTTGCAAGGCAGACACCTTACCTCTAGCGCCACCTCGCCGGCCCCCACCTTTTATTTTTTAATTAAAATTTAATGATTTCCCATTGTTTTCCAGCACTGTAGAATTTCCAGAGTATGCTTCACCCTCTGTACTTGTTTAAGGCTCACTGTTTCCCATAAAATCCTCCCTCACACTGTCAAATGACACAATGCTCATCCATTGTCCTTCACAGCCTCAGTAGCTTTGGAAGATTTTCTGAGTCTGAGTTATTTGGGTTTTGTTTGAACATTAAATTAGCTTTGGGTATTTATATTCCACAGATGGGTAAAATGATCAGTAATTGATTTTTATTACCTGACTTATTTCTTGTTTTCTCTCTGCCTCTTATCAATTTTTCATCATGACTTGGTTTGTCCGGAGATGAGACATGAGTTTAATATATGCGTAATATAGATAGATTCCACTTCTTTTTGGGGGAATTTGGGGTCACAGCTGGCAGTGCTTAGGACTTACTTCGCCCCTTTGTTCTAGAATGACTTCTGGCAGTCCTTAAGGTATGATATAGGGATTGAATTTGGGTTGGTCATTGTGCAAGGCACGTGTCCTACCCACTCTACTATCTGCCACTTATTTCTTTTTTGTGGGTTTTTGTTTTTGTTTTTTTTTGGGGGGGGCACACCTGTATGATAGTCAGTGCTTATTCTTGATTTTGCACTCAGAAATCACTCTTAGCAGGCTCGGGGGACCATCGGGGATGCCTGGGATTGAATGAACCCCATTGTATTCCAGGTTGGCCTTGTGCAAGGCAAACAAACGCCCTGCCGCTATGTTATGGCTCCTGGCTTCTTATTTCTTTTCTTTTTTTTTTTTTTTGTTTTTTGTTTTTGGGCCACACCCAGCGTTGCTCAGTTGTTACTCGTGGCTGTCTGCTCAGAAATAGCTCCTGGCAGGCACAGGGGACCATATGGGACACTGGGATTCGAACCAACCACTTTTGGTCCTGGATCAGCTGCTTGCAAGGCAAACGCCGCTGTGCTATCTCTCCGGGCCCTTATTTCTTTTTTTTTAATTATTTTTTGGTATATTTTTCTCTGGTCCCTATTTCTTTTTAACACATTCTGTCTTTTTCTTTGTGAGTTCAGAACATTTAGATTGAGTGTAATTATTGATACATGGGACTTAATTACTGCTCTTCTTTTTTTGTTTGTCTCTGTCTTTTATATGTTTAGAGTTTTATTTATTTATTTATTTAATTTATTTATTTATTTATTTTTTATGAGTTTGTGTTTCCTTTCTCATTTGGATGGTTTTCCCAGGAGATTCTCTGAATTTTTTTCAACTTTTCTTCTAAGTGAACTCACTGCAAAGTTTTTGCTTTGTGGTCATCATGAGGTTTGAATCAGCTTTTCTGTATCTAAGATAGTTTTTTGTAGTGGGGTGGGGGAGAGACTGGCATTGACTTGTCTTTGAACTCAATAGTCTGTTCTTTTTGGCCTGCTCTTTTGATCTCTCGCTAATGTCTCATTTTTATCCTTGTTTGTAGTTTTGATTTTGTTTTGCTTTATAATCACTAAACTCAAGGCTTTATGTGCTTTTTGTTTTTCTTTTCCTGTAAAAAAGAACTTCTTGCTGTGCAGGTCTGGGGTGGTGAACTCTCTTAGATTTTCCTTATCTGTGTCAAGTTCATTTCTTCACCATAGTTGCATGATAATTTTGACGAATTGAGTATTTGTGGATGGAAGATTTTTTTTAAATTTATTTTTTTGGCAGCGATGTAGAACTGCATTCAGTATTACTAAGGACTTTGCCCCAGCTCTGTGTTGAGTAATACCTCCTGTGGTGCTTGAAGGAATCATATATAGTGGCAGGGACTGACGTGGAATTGACTGTTTGCAAGGCACATGCTTTTGTCCCTCTACTGTCCCTGGTCCCTTAACTGGAAAATGTTGTCATTTAGAACTGTGACTATGTCCCTTCATGTTTTTCCTTGCTTATAAAGTTTCTGTTGAGCACTCTTACATTGTGCATATTTTTCTTCCAGTGGTGTTTACTGCTTTTTCTTTATTATCAGTTACCTTGATTTTCAATACTTTAATATTATTTCTTGGTGTGTGACTTTTTGCATTCAAAAAAGTATTGTGTAAGCCTCAGATTTGATCCCCCTGAGCACTGCGCTACTCAAGAGCAACTACTGAGCATACATAGCTGGGTATGGTCTCCCCAAAATATAGAAAGAGAAATAAAGGGGGAAAGGGAAGGAGACGAAGAAAGAGGAAAGAAAGATTTTGGTATTTTACTAGTTTCCTGGATTTTTTTTTTTCTTTCTGCTTTTTGGGCCACACCTGGCAGCATTCAGGGGCTACTTCTGATTTGGTGCTCAGAGGTTGCTCCTAATAATTCTTGGGTGTCTAGGTAGTGTTGGGGATTGAATCTAGGTCTCCAGCAAGTGCTCCTGCTCTTTGGACTCTTGGGCCCTTCTTGGTTTCTCTATTTCTTTTTTTTTTTTTTTTGGGGGGGGGGTGGTGGTTATATCTGGCAGCGCTCAGGGGTTACTCCTGGTTCTATGCTCAGAAATCGCTCCTGGCAGGCTCAGGGGACCATATGGAATGCTGGGATTCAAATCACCGTCCTTCTGCATGCAAGGCAAAAGCCCTACCTCCATGCTATCTCTCCGGCCCCAGCTCTCTCTATTTCTTATATATGGGAAGTTCTCACTATTATTTCTTCTTTTTTTTTGTATAACTTTATTTATTTATTTTTTGATTGGTTTTTGAGCCACACCTGGTGGTGCTCAGTGGTCATTCCTGGCTCTGCACTCAGAAGTCACCCCTGGCAGTCTGGGGGACCATATGGGATGCCAGGAATTGAACCGAGTCCCTCCCTGGTCACTGCATGCAAGACAAATGCCCCACTGCTGTGCTATCTCTCTGGCCTGTATTTTTTCTTTCTGGGATCTTTCTTAACCCTATGGTTCCTCTTCTAATAAAAGCGGAGAGTTCTTGAAATGTTTCTTCACTTTTCCTAACTCTTCTTTCTCCTCTTCTATTTGAACCTTCCCTAGAATTTTAGATTTGCTTTCATTTACTTGTTCCTCTGTGACATTGAGTTTATTATGCATTCCACAGACTTTATATTTTTAAAATTTCATTTGCTGTGTTTTTCATATTTGACATCCATGTTTGGAAACAGGTCTACTTTGTGTTGAAAAACTCCCTCTGCTTCTGTGTTTCTTTTATTATTAACATTTCACTTTGTGCTAAAGCGCATTTGATGCCTCTCATGGATTTCCTTCTTAATAGATGTCTTCATTTTCGTTGTCTACTAAATTCCCTTATTTGTGTGTTGTTGGGAATGATTTCTGAGGGATTTTCTTTCTCATAAATTTTCTGATCGCAGGCACTTACCTGTTGCTTTGAAGATGTGGTTTGCTTTTTAGAACTTTGTGCATATGGGAGGAGAATGATCAGTCTGTTGAAGTTTCTTCTGATATTGCTGAGGCCCTGGAGAAAAGGATGGACAAGGTGGGGTGTGGAAGAGCAGCGTCTCCAGCAGGCAGGACAGTGAGCTAGAAACAGAAGGGGGAGAAGAGGCTTGACCAGGGGAGATACTGAGGACGGTGTTGAGAGCAGAACATGGCAGCCAGGTGGATGCAAACAAAAAGGAAACAAAAAAGGTTCACACCGATGGGATCCATGTCCTAAATCCCCCAATTTCCCCCATCTCCCCCATTTAGACCACCCCCAGTCATCTTGCTGTGTACTTTTTTTTTTCTGTGTCTCATTAGCAATATGTCTGGATCTGCCTATTGAGTGATTCAGAGGAGTTTTTTTCCTTTCTCTTCTGAACACCTTCAAAGGAAGCTGAGTTTTGGGTTTATTTCAGTGAGTTTATTCATTGAGCCAGCCAGGTTTCCTTTTCCAGACCAGGTCCTTGTGCTGTGCTGTGGGCTCAGTAGCTTAAAGGGTTGGTTGCTGCTTCCCAAGTGCATTTGTAGCTGGGGTTCTGAGCCAAAGAGGGCCTGTTTCAGTGAAGTTGGTGAAAGGCGGCGTGGGGTTTGGGCACCCTCATTTGGTGAAGGCCAAAGTTGGGCACCTTCCTGTGAACTCCAGAGCCCTCTGTGTTTCTTGGTGGTTCAAGTTGGGTCCTTTTTTTTTTTAAACTATTTATTTTATCGATTGATTGATTGATTGGCTTTGAGTCCCCACCCACTGGTGCTCAGGTGTCACTCCTGGCTCTGCACTCAGAAATCGCCCCTGGCAGGCTGGGGGACCATATGGGATGCCTGGAATCCAGCTGAGTCCCTCCTGGGTCAGCTGCATGCAAGGCAAACACCCTACCTCTGTGCTATCTCTCTGCCCCCTCAATTTGGATTCTGACTCATTGGATTATTTCATTCTTGCAAGCTTTGGACCTTAAGCTTTCCAGGTTGCTCTTTCATCTCTCTTGTCAGGCTGAGAAGGGACATGGCTGGTCCTGGGGAAGCAGAGCAAGTTTTGGAAGAAGGGAACCAGCCTGATCCTGCAGAGCCCCACAAAGTGCAATGCACCTGTTGGCTCTTCCTTTCCAAACCCATTTAACATGTAGAAATGGATCTCCTCTTAAGGATGCTTGAGACTCAGTAATTTCTGCAGTAATTGCATGTCAGGCTCAGCAGAGCAATTCTATTTGGAACGAGGACTGCGGGAATTAGCCGCGTTCTTTCCTCCACAGCGAGGAGAGATCCGCCTGCCACTCTGGCTTTGATTGGGAGCAGCCCTACTTAGCTGCAGTAATTAATTTTCAATAGTTATTGGGTAGAGCTTGGCCGGCTCTTATTTCTCTTGCAAAAGGAAAAAAAAATGTTCTTTTCCCTTTATACAGTAAACAGAGGTCAAGCTGACCCTGAGTTTCCTCATCTTACTTCTGCGAAGCACTCAGCAGGGTTATTTGAAAAGAACAAACTCATTACGTGAGTTATCTTGAAGAAAAGTGCTTTTTCCCTCCAGGAGGAGCATTGCTGTTGCTATTCGCCCTGCTTGGGAAACACCAGCTGGTCACCAGCATGGAGCAGAGCAGGGTCGGTCTGCTCCGGTCACCCTGGGAGCCATAGAATCCGCCTCTCATTTCTTCCTCTCCCTACCTCACTCTTCCCCTTTCTCTCCTTTCTTCCTCTCATCTCACTTCTCTAGGCTCAAGGGAAAAGCTTTACTCTTGGTTTTGTCTAATTGCTTCAATTAAAAACAGAACCGAAGGAGCTGGAAATGGAGCACAGCATGTAGGGCATTTGCCTCGCACACGGTTAACCAGGGTTCAATCCCCAGCATCCCATGTGGTCCTCTGAACCTGCCAGGAGTAACCTCTTAGTGCCATTGCTGTGTGTGATCCCAACAAATAAAACAAAAAATAAGCAAATAAATAAGAACAATGATAGTGCTAGCAATTTTCATATTTTGGTTTTTAGGTCACACCTGGCAGTGCTCAGGGGTTACTCCTGGCTCTGCGCTCAGAAATCGCTCCTGGCTGGCTCAGGGGTGGGATGTTGGGATTCGAACCACCATCTGTCCTGGGTCGGCTGCATGCAAGGCAAATGCCCAACCACTGTGCTATCTCTCCGGCCCCAAGTGCTAGCAATTATATGAGGGTTTAAGAAAGAAATCATTGAAAAACACACAAACAAAACAGAGTTACTCCAAGCTCAGCACTACACAAACCCACAAACACTCAAAATCAAATAAGTGTCAGAGATAAATGAATCTGCTGATAGGATCTTTAATCTGGGAGATAAACCATGGGCATCTGTGGCTGAAGGAAAATTTCCTCCACACCAAACATTTGCCTGCATTTAAGATGAGTTGAAACTCTCTACTCAGAGACTTCCATTGGGTATGCGACAAGTTAAATATTGTAAATGAACCACTAGGTATGATGAGGTATACAGCACGCTTATTAAACTGCTGTGACTTGAGCTGTGTGTCTTCCAGAGTTCTGTGGTCAGGAAAATCCCAGCAATTGCTCTGGGGATCCAAACCATTAGACTTTCTGCTCCTTTTCTCTCCCCACTTCCAAATCCTTCATTGAATCTTATTTTATTTATTTTCAGCCACATGAGCTCGTGCCTTAAGTCTAGGAATAGTTTCCTCTGAGTGCCTCCTCTGCTCTCCTGCACCTTCCCAGGCTGATGCCAGAGCTGGGCATTTGGTTCTGGTTAGAGCTGATAGGAACCAGCCAGAAACCCACAGAGCCTCCTTTTCACATTGGCCGCAGGGGACCAGGCAGATTGTTGCCATGAGCAGCAGCCTATGCTGGGGAGTCCTGCTCTGCACTCAGTATTAATTTTCCTTGTGCTTGTCTGTCTCCCACTGATTATAGATGGCCAAGAGGCTTCTGTGCAAGATCTCAGAAATTTTGCAAATGGCCAAACAACTTCTTTTGAAGCCTGATGATTAGTCTTCTTAGAAATATCATGAGGCAAGCCCAAGGCCAGGCCATTCTTCTTTTTTTTTTTTTTTCCATCCCCTCTCATTTTGTTGTTAGATATTGTCTGCATTATTTTTGATCCAGAGGCAACGAGCCACTAATGAGGCTTTCTAATTTCCTTAAATTGAGTGTCTCCGGAGTCGGTGTGTCTGGGTTTCTAGCACTGGGCCACACTCCCTCTGTATGTGACTCCGGACAAGTCACTTTGCTTTCTAAGGCTGAGAAATTATTTTTTTTCCTTCCCCACAGCAAAACTGGAGTGAACAGAAACCCACCTCAGAATGGGAAGTTGAAGTGAAAAAAAGAAAATAAGTGGGAAAGAATAGAACATGCCTGGCTCATTTGTGGATGCTTCGCGTACACTCAAGAATGTTATCTGGTGTCATTATTGCTAATCAGATTTTTATGACGTGAGATTTAAAAGCAATTTGTCTTGTGCCTATAAAATAGACTTTGCAAAGGCAAATGTATTTGGATGAGAGCAAATAATAGTTTGTGTCTTTGGCCCCCACTCAGGGCAGGGGTGGGGGGGTGATGTGGTTCCAACCATCATTTTCTTGGTTCACTGAATGGAGGGTGCAAAGTCCCCAGAAAATGTGTCTCAGGCCCCAGTTTTTCATGATGGAACACAGCAGGAAGATGGTTCATTATCTTCTCACCTTAGTGATCGATTCTAAGTTCTATCACGATCGATTCTGTGTTCTGTGGCAGGGAAACACAGACACAAATATTTTTTTCAAGCTTGCTGAATTTTCTTAAAAAGAAAAAAAAAAAGCATTGCGTGCTTTTAGAAATCCAAAGACTGCAGATGGGTACAAATGAAATATTCACATGTCTCTTCTCACGATTAGATTTTATAAGATTGTAATAGTAACATGTTGGCAAGTTTTCATTCGAAAGGAAAAAGAACATTTTAGTTGTCCATGATGGGGCCAGAGGTGATAGCACATCAGAGAGAGTGTTTGCTTGGCACATGGCCGACCTGGTTTGATCCCTAGCATCCTATATGGTCCCCAAGCCTGCCGAGAATGATTTCTGAAGAGCAGAGCCAGAAGTAACCTGTGCACACTGTTAGGTGTGGCTCAGAAAAACAAACAAAAAAAAGAAAAAGTTGTTCATACATCTTATGCTTTTGGCTTGGGGGACCATATGGGACGTTGGGGGATCCAACCAAGGTTCGTCTTAGGCTAGCACCTGCAAGGCAGATGCCCTACCACTTGCACCATTGCTCCAGCCCCCGAGATAGCCAGAGTTTTATTCCTTAGCTTGCACGAGGTGGTATCCAGCTTGCTAATATTTTCTATATTTTGATATGAGAAAATAGGATATTTTTTCATTTTGAATTTAAATACAGTACAGTAATGGGTATTAGGATACATTCCTAATGGGCCAGAAAACTAAATGTATAGCCATATATTTATTAGAGAAATGGGAATATTTTATATTTATAGAGAATATTTTATATTTATAGAGAATATTTTTTTAGTAATTCCCAAGTAGAGAATGTAATTGTGATTCAAAACTCAAAACTCAAAGTTAGAAGAGGTTATTAGATTTGATATCTTAGTAATAAGGTGTGATGAAACCCCCAAAAATAAAGATGATGGGGTCGGAGAGATAGCACAGTGCTAGGACATTTGCAATGCATGCAGCCGACCCAGGATGGATGGTGGTTTGAATCCTGGCATCCCATACGGTCCCCCGAGGCTGCTAGGAGTGATTTCTGAGTGCAGAGCCAGTAGTAACTCCTGAGCGCTGCTGGGTGTGTCCCCAAAACAAAAACAAAACAAAACACAAAAATAAAGATGATAAACTGGGAAGATAATTTGCTTTGATTGCAAAGATTATTCTCTCTTGTCTGTTTATTTACCTGTACCAGCAATTACACTTGAGGCAAAAATGCTTTTAGATAAAATGGAATAATGGCTTGGGTGGACAGAAAATAGAAATGATGGAAAAACTTTTACTTGGCCCTTAAACATACAGCTGAATTTATTCATATGTGATTATCAGGAAAAGATTGGGAAGGAAGGTTTTGGAAAAGGTTTCTGAAGAAAACAAAGGTAGAGTATTGTAGCTGGGTGAATTGCAGGTATTTCAGTTGGTTGTGACAGATGGACATAAGGATGAATGTGGAAGTTGGGATGTGACTAGCTCTGGATGGCTCTTGAATAGCTACTGGAAGTCATTGGAGATGAAGTCCCCCATCAGAGCACTGTCCGGTGGAGTATTATGGAGGATAATCCAAGGAATTGGAGAAAGTAACTTGACTCTCATTTCTGAGTCTAGACAGGGAAATGAGGCAGTATTTACATTTTATAAAAGACCATTCTGGCCCCCCCAAAGGCTGGAAGAATGAATAGGAGAGATCTTAGTGTGTGAATGAATTGTAGTAATTAGGAATTCTTCACTTTTGCTTCACTATAAAAACATTTCACCTTTTTTATTTAAAAAGGTACTGGGATTACTTCGATGTGCTTTATAATGATTTTTGTAATGAGTGTTCCCTTTGCTGGTAAGGAATGTACTCACAGTCTCTTTCAGTTCTTGACTGTCTTTTAGTTGGGGTTGTGATGTTGATGGCCATACCTGCGGTGATCAGGGGTCACTCCCAGCAGTGCTGGGGACTGTGTGGTTTCAGGGAGTGGACTGGAGTCATCTGCATGCAGGGTTACACCTTAGCCCCTTTGCTTTCTTGCCTGCTCTTACTGTCTTTTGACTCCACCTGCGTTCTGATGGAACAGATCTGGGAAGATGCCACAGTTTTCACTTTGAATTTTCCTTTCATTGTTATAATCCTGTTCTCACACAGAAATTCTTGTAGGCCACAAATAGTTGAAATAGCATCGGGCAGTTGAGATCCTTATAAATTTATTTCACTAGATACCCCGGGGTTGAGGATTTTTAGTAATGGCTTTGCTAGAATATCTAACAAGGTGGCGAGTTTAAACAAATTGGTGAGAAAATTGTGAAGTTCAGCTGGAAGCAGATCATTAGGTGACGTTGGCATGATCAGCTTCTTTGTTTTCATTTTGGGGTCACTCCTAACCATACTCTGGGGCAGCTCCTGCTTCCTATTCAGGGGTTGCTTCTTCCGGTGTTCAGGGACCATGTAGTCCTGAGGATTGCATCAAGGCTGCCCGAATGCAAAGCATGCGCTCTATCCCACAGAGTGATTTCTCTGGTCCCCTTTTACATCAACTGAAAAATATTCAGAGGGCTGGGATGCAGCTCAGGAGGGAGGGACAGCACATGCCAAGCACCTGCAAAGTTCAATTTCTGGCTTTGCATGATCCCCAGAGCACTGTTTGTTGCAACCTTTAAATATTTAATTGCTGGCTAGAGGGTAGCATAGAGGTTAAGATGCTCTTTCTGCTTGTGGCCTACTCTAGTTGAGTGCCTGGTATCACCTGGGCTGAGCATTTGCCAGAGTGACTCCAGAGCACCGAGCAGAAGCAGCCAGAAGACCCAACTGCCACCTCCCCAAAGTAAACAAGCAAAACCTATGGAGTGTATATTGATAAATGCCAGGAAGATGCCTGAGACACTCCATTAGCTTCCAAAGAGAACAATTCATTTCTTTTTTTTTTTTTTTTTTTGGTTTTTGGTTTTTGGGTCACACCCGGTGATGCTCAGGGGTTACTCCTGGCTGTCTGCTCAGAAATAGCTCCTGGCAGGCACGGGGGACCATATGGGACACCGGGATTCGAACCAACCACCTTTGGTCCTGGATCGGCTGCTTGCAAGGCAAACGCCGCTGTGCTATCTCTCCGGGCCCTCATTTCTTATTTAGAGGTGATGAGCTGAGGCCTCTTTCACTCTAGTTTTCCATGTTAATAAATACTCTCAGGTATTAAGAGTTAGATGATGCTCTTCTTTGAAACACATCTTTTTGCCTTCTTATGATGGTGTCTCACAGATATCTATGCCTCCTTTTATTATAAATGCTTCTTTTCCTGACTATTCTTGACTATTCCTGAGTTTTGAGCCTTCCCCAGCAGAATCAGGGGTCTCTGAATGCTTTGAATAATTCAGTGTAATCCTAACTTCTCTTTTTATGTTTTCATTTTTCAATAGAGAACGCATCTGATGCAGACTTATGGCTTCTCAATAGCTGTACTGTAAAAAACCCTGCCGAAGATCACTTTAGGAATTCAATTAAGTAAGTGAAAGCTCCTTTTTTTTTTCCTTCTTCTTCTACCTTTATCCAAAAGAAAGTAAGAATTAAGTTCAGGAAATTAGCTTTTAAGAGATTCCTAATGTAAATGTTTAGTACAAATAGCAAAAAAAAAAAAAAAAAAAAAAAAAAGAAAAACCCACACCACTTTGAACTTGGATTTTTTAAGAGCCTCCTGCTTCGAATTTAGCTGATAAAGAATGAACACACTCCCTTCGCTGTGTTTGTGGGAGGAACGAAATTTGAATGTGGAATTTTGTAATAGGTGATTTGAATGCTTGTAACGTTTGCTAATAGGAATATTTGAATATTGGTTAAGTATTACCTGCTGTTCCTTTCTTGGAAAATTCAGACTGTACTTGATGAAATACCTTAAGTAGTTATGCCCTCTTTTCTCTGTCCACTGGTATTGTTGTGGATGCTACCAACTCTTGCTTGTCCAAACAATTAGCTTGTTGATAGTTTCTGGTAGCCTCGTCCCAAGCAAGCTTTATAGGAGCCTCTTTTGAGAAGTTTTTTCCTCATTTTTCAATATTTTCCAATTGACCAGTTTTATTGGTGCCTTTTCATTGATAATTCAACATGCTCAGGACCACTCAGTCCTTGTTCCTTTCAGCTCCTGCCCTTTATGCTTCTTGTCTTCTCAGCTAGACTCGAAATATTCCTTACTTCCCACCTTCACTCTCAACCTCCTTCTCTCCCTACCTCTCTTTTATTTTGGTTGTGAAATAGAAACACAGAAGTTATGAAATGTGCAATTTAAGTCCTCCATGATCAGCTTCCCACCTCACTCCCCACCTCCTAGCATGAGGTTTGGAACTGGTTTTTAACCTTTTTGAACCTTACACCAAGAAGAAATCTTTGTACTTCTAGGAGACATCCCCACAATTTTAATACTACTATTTCCTGTTGTTTATATTTCAAAATAGCATGTGGTTTACTTTTCTCGATTTAGACTTTATTTACTGTTATGTTCTGTGATTTGATGTATTTCTTTCATCTTTTTGTTTTATTATTATTATGTTTCTTTTTGTTGGGGCCACATCTCATGGTTTCCAGGGGCTACCCTTGGCTCTGTGCTTACCCCTGGTAGTGTTTGGGGGGACCATATGATACCTGGATTGAAACTGGGGTGAATGATATACAAGAGAAGCCAATGGCTTCTTTCCAGTGGTCTGTCCCTCTCTCACTGATTGATTCATTTATCTTGGTTGGTTGGATATAAATCACTCTGGTCATTCAAATATTTCACTGAGCGATTGTACCCTAACTTGTCCCTGTTGTTATCGGTATACCTTAGGGTTTTCCCAACATACTGCTTTCTTGAACATTGTTTCCACAGTACATGTTTTGATCATGTTTTTGGGTGCACATGTGAACAAATCATTTTAGAGTATGTACTTAGGAGTTGAATTCTAGAGTCACAGGAACATAGTCACATTCCAATAAACTCTTCTCCCAAATGGATGCACCCCTATCCAGGCATGCAGCAAGGAAATTCTGCATTTCTTCTCTCTTCTCCACAATACCGAAAATGATCAGGTATCTAAAATTTTGGCTAATCTGGTGGTGGAAACAGTATCACATGGTGGTTTGATTTGCATCTCGGTGGTTACATTGAACAAATTTTTTCATCTTTTTATCAGCCATTCGGATTCATCATTTATTGGTGGGACTGCACAGACTGTGTCCTGTTTGCTAAGCCTTGGCTCTTACACATGATGTGTACCTACATTATGGTTTATCTTTTTGCTTTCTTTAGTGGCATCTGGTGATGAAGGGAAAGTTGTGTTTAGAATGGATCATTTCTTTTCCCCTGGTGGCCTGTGCTTTAGACTGTTGTGTTGTTTTCTTCTTTTTCTGCTCTTACTAATATATTGTTTAGGGACCCACAAGAAGGCTCAGTAGTTTAGAATTTGAGCCCCGTGAAGGTTCAAATCCCCAACTTGGCCCAATGTCCTGAGCACGGGACCTGATAACTCTGTAGTCTGTGTTCCCTGGAGTTGCACTGCAGTTAGAGGTGTGTGTGTGTGTGTGTGTGTGTGTGTGTGTGTGTGTGTGTGTGTGTGTGTGGTTGTGTTTGCTCGTGTGTGTACCTATTGTCCTTGGTTCATCACAAAACAAACAATATTGAAGGAAAGGGAGTACAAGTACTAATAGTTATTCAATATTCTAAAAGTTTCTTATAGATAGTTAGGCTTATAAGTCTGACTTTTTTGGAATGTCACTTTATTTCATGATTTTTTTTATTTAAATGCTCATTTTTTCCAATATTACAAATTATCTTTAGAAAATGGTTTCCCCCCTCCTCCTTTTATTTATGTATGTCCTCTTCTCTTAAATGTTAATTGTTTTAGATATGTATCTGCCCCTGGGCTGTTTATTTTGTTTTACTGATATATTCTGGTGTTTATTCTTTACAGTATTAATTAGCACATATTTAAAATATTCATCAAATTTCATATGCTAATATCTTCTCTTTTGATTTGGAAGTGTTAAATTTTATAAACATTTTATTTGGAGGGCCACATGTGGTATAGTGGAGTGGGGGGCATGGTGGTATCTGTTGGGGGTCCTTCCCAGAGGTCCTAGGGATAGAACAAAGCCTTTTCTTTTTTTTTTTTCCCCTTGTTTTTTGGGGCCATACCCGGTGATGCTCAGAGGTTACTCCTGGCTATGCGCTCAGAAATTGCTCCTTGGTGGTGGTGGGGTGTCGGAGAGATAGCATGGAGGTAAGGTGTTTGCCTTTCATGCAGAGAAGGTCATTGGTTCGAAACCCGGCATCGCATATGGTCCCCCGAGCCTGCCAGGAGTGATTTCTGAGCGTAGAACCAGGAGTAACCCCTAAGCGCTGTTGGGTGTGACCCAAAACCCAACGCCCCCTCCAGAAAACAAAACAAAAGCAAAAAGAAATTGCCCCTGGCTTGGGGGACCATATGGGATGCTGGGGGATAGAACCACGATCCATGCTAGGTTAGTGCATGCAAGGCAAGTGCCCTAGTGCTTGTTTCACCACTCTGGCCCTGAGCCAAGCCTTTTCTTCTTCTTCTTCGAGAGTGTTTCTTTCTCTCTCTCCCATTGATGATGTTGGGCCACACTCACCAACATTCTGGGTTATTCCTGGCTCGGCACTCAGTGCTCACATCTGGTGGGGCTGGGGGAACCATATGGGATACCAGAGATCGAACTGTGTTCAAGGCAAACACCCTACCTGTGCTATCTCTCAGACTCCAAGAGACTCTTGACATTTCTCTCTCTCTCTCTCTCTCTCTCTCTCTCTCTCTCTCTCTCTCTCTCACTGTCACACAGACAGTACTAGTTTTAAATTTTTACAAAAAACAGTATTGTGATTTTTGTTGTGATTCCATAAAATCTGTTGATTATTTTTGGCGAGAACTAATATCTTCCCATTTTGAGTTTCCTACTCCACGAATAAGACATTTATGTTGGTATTCCCTGCCTTTTGCCCCCACTTTCTAAGCATGTGCAATTTTATTTATAGGGCTCCTGTGCATCTTCTAAAGACATTTTTTAACAGTGTAGATAGTTGTTATTTTTTTTTTTTTTAAAGAAAAGTGTTCCTGAGGCAGGAGAGATAGCATGGAGGTAGGGTTTTTGCCTTGCATGCAGAAGGACAGTGGTTTGAATCTTGGCATCCCATATGGTCCCCTGAGCCTGCCAGGAGCGATTTCTGAGCGTAGAGCCAGGGTTAACCCCTGAGCACTGTCGGGTGTGACCCCACCTCCCAAAAAAGTGCTTCTTTTAGGAATTTTTTTTTTTTACTTTATTTAAGCACTATGATTTACAAAGTTGCTCATAATACTGTTGTTTCTGGAAACTGTGTGACCAGAGTTAACCCCTCCACCATTGTCTCAGTTTCCCACTCACCTCGGAGCCTACCCTCATGGTAGTCACAAAATAATTTCTTTGAAATTGTTTATTGTAACTAACTGGCTAATGAAATTATCAAAGGATAGTCCAGTGAAAGAAAATTCATGAATATGGTTATACAGTGGGGCCACGAGGTCACTGTCTGAGGCTTCACTAAGCTGTGTGTTGCTAGCTGAGCCGTCAGTGTTGTGTTTGTCAATGCTACTTTCCCAGCTAATTTGCTGCACTTCCACTGGGTTGTCAGTAGTTTTGTGTTTTAGTGCTGGAAGAAAGTGGCACATCTGGTCATCAGGGCAGCAGCAGTGACACAAATGAAACTGAGCCGAAGGGTAAGGAAGGGAAGGGAAGGGAAGTGAAAGGGGGAGCTTCCAATACCTTTGCATTCTTTCTGAGTTTGATGCTCTTAAAAATGGCAAGTACTCCCCCAAAACCCCTTTTCTGTATTTGTGGGATGGATTGCAGTGGTGGAATGAAGGAGGCAGGATGTGGGTACAGAAGGAGGCCAGGATTCCTATAACCCCGTCAGTTCAGAGTAGGGAGGAAGAGTATGGCTCCAAAGCTGGAGCTCCAAAATGCGGTGGCAATGAAGCTGGGAATCCTGGGGAGGAAGGTTAACTTGAAGGGAGACTTCCTTTGGCTCTGAATATGTTGTATTTGAAGTTTCTGATACATATTTTGTAAAGTAAACCGGTGCATTTAATCTCGATCAAGTGTCCTCTATGGGCAGGGTCTGTTGGAAGGACCCTTCCATCTGTTGGAGACTGGCTGCCTTAATTTTTGCGACCTGCCCTAGAGTTTTGGATTCTAGGTTTTAGCCCCCTATTTTATAGATAAAACAGCAGCTGTTTTCACAGGCCGAGTTCTGTAAGGCCAACCAGTTCTTAATTGGTGGAGATTGGTGGTTTCTGATGCTTAAGGCTACTTGCTATTAGGGCTCTCTCCCAGGGACCCAGAAGATGCTGGGCGATTGAACCCAGGCCTCCCAAAACCCAGGTGTGCACCCCAACTCTCTCAGCTCTCGCGCTGGCCTGAGTAGGGCTTTTTCACTGAGGTAGGTGGATGGAGTCAGAACTTTTAGCTGTTTCGTTTCTTCCCTTCCTAGATCCAGATGTAGAGCAAGCGATTGCGGCTCTTCCAGTGAGTGACTGTAGTGACGTAGGTTTTTACATCATTTGTATAGGAGCAGAGTTAAACTTTCCCAAACTCCTATAATGGAAGCGGTACAGGGTTGTCACAGGGACAGTGGTGAGGCAGAGGAGACTGGTCCTGAAGTGCATGATGGGAGCATGGGTGGGTATTTGGCACCCATTTTGGAGCAGAAGGAAGAACTGGACCAAGAGCAAAGTCTCATTCAGCAGATGCTCATTTGGAAAGAAGGATTTTGGGTCTCTGCAACATCAATCAAGTTTGCAGAGTCCATGTTTTTTTTTTTCCTTTTAGGAAAGATAAATAAAGTCTAAAGACACTTGGTGGTGCTCAGAGCATCTTAGTGCAGAGCTCCGAGAGTGTGGCTTCTGTAATTATCCGTCTTTGTCATGAATGAATGTGTTTCTAGATTATTTATAAAACTTTTATTTGAGACCCCAACTCTTAGGTCAGGGAGTTCTGTCTTATATCTAAACTGTCCGATGAATGTGGCTCAGATGAATGGGCAGGCAGCAGTGTTTGAAGGATGAAGTGAGGTAATTTCATAAGAAAAGCTGTTAACTTTACCCAGTGACAAAGGTTTCTGTAAATGCTCTTCTGCTTGGGGGCTGGAGTGGGGGCACAGTGGGAGGGTGGTTGCCTGGCACGTGGCTGACCCGGGTTTGATCTCTGGCATTCTATATGGTCCCGTGAGTCTGCCAGGAGCGACTTCTGAGTACATAGTCATCGGTGTGGCCCAAAAACCGAAAAAAGGAAAAAGAAAAAGAAAAATCATGGGATCAGAGAGATAGCACAGCAGTAGGGCATTTGCCTTGCACATGGCCAACCCAGGACGGGACCTGAGTTCGATTCCCAGCATCCCATCTGGTCCCCCAAGCTTATCAGGAGCAATCTCTGAGCACAGAGCCAGGAGTAACCCCTGAGTGCCACTGGGTGTGGCCCCAAAACAAAAATAAAAACAAAAAAATCGTAAACTGGTCTTCGAGATGGCAAAGCATTTTTTTTCTTTTCTCTTCAATTGGCTCCACATTTGTATTTGAATTTCCACCTTCTTTTTATTTGTTGTGATGATCATAGTTTGCGTGCTTGGGTGTGCCACCCTTTCACTTGGTCACAGTGCTTGTTGAGGGCACACGCTTGGTTGTGTTGTGCTGGAGTTCACACATATGTGCCAGGGATCACAACTGATCACTGGAATCTCATTGTGAATGAGGGCAGTCCAAGGAGCAAACTGTCTGTCTTGTGCTTACAGATAGGTTCCTGCCACTGAGTCAATTTCAGAGCCCTGATGAAGAGTTTTGTGTTGTTTCTAATGGTTGTGAAGTCTTTTGATTATCTAGTTTTTTGTTAATATGGCATCTAACACTTGATATGTTCCCAGGATCACAGTATCATACAACTCTGTATAAGGTATAGGACACATTAAACATGGAGAAAACATTAAATTCACATTACATTTGTGCATTTCAATATTTTTTTGTTTGTTTGTTTTTGATTTTTGGGCCACACCTGGTAACGCTCAGGTGTTACTCCTGGCTATGCACTCAGAAATCACTCCTGGCTTGGGGAACCACATGGAACACAGGGGGATGAAACCAAGGTTTGTTCCAGGCTAGCACGGGCAAAGCAGATGCCTTACTGCTTGCGCCACCACTCTGGCCCCAATTTGAAGAATTTTATTTTAAGCCACACTTAGGAGTTACTCCTGGATCTGTATTAAAGAATTATTTCTGGCAGTTCTCAGGGGCCCATATGGGATATCGGGATTTAAGCCTGGGTTGGCCTTGTGCAAGGCAAATATCCTGCCTACTATACTATCTCTTCAGCCCCCATATGAAGACTTTTAATGGTAGACTGCTTCCTCTTGTCAAGCATTTTATTTTGATCAAATGCCCACCTCAGTCCCCCCTATCCCGTCCTGCCCCCCATCAGCTGCTCCTGACAAAGATGAAAAGAGCATAAGCTTTGCCTTTTCTTGTCCTTTGGGTAGACCTTGTCCTTCAGTTTCCATCTTATGTGCGTTGCTTTCCCTCAGTGGGGAGGGAAGATTTTAAGTTAAGGTGTGTAGGCCAGATGGCTTTCTCTCTTCTCCCCAACTTGCATTCAACGTAAATGCAGATTTACAGCTGGGAGCTGGGTCTTTTTGACTTGGCAGTGCTCAGGAATGGCTCCTTTTGAGGCTCAGGGGATTATATATGGGTTGCCAGGAATCAAACTCGGGTTGACCACATGCAAGGCAAAGTGCCTTACCTTTTGTATTATTTTTCTACCCATGGACACTGGGGTTTTTAGTACCTGTTCTAAACATCTAAATATCACTTTGCCAAACTTTAATGCGCTTTTTGTTTTAACCAGTTATATCACCTGTTTTTCTTCCAATGCATTCTTGGTATTTAGTACAGTCTTAAACCACTTTTCACTGATTTTCCTATCTCTTTTTAGGGAGTTCTCTTAAGTATTGGGGCTCCATCTACCAACTCAGCCAAGTGGGCTTGCGAGTCCCATGTTAGGGTTGAGGATGCATTTGCTGTCCAGACCTTGTGTTGTGGGAACCCTGACAATGTTGGGGGCCTCTCGGGGTGCACCCATTCATGCCAGGGGGCATGTGGTGCCAGGAGTTAAACCAGTACTCAAAGCTCTCGACACTTTCCTGGCCCCTTAAGCCCCCCAAGTCCCCCATGCTTATGGTCACTTCATTTTAGCAGCAGAAAAGAAAAATAACTCCGTAAGAAGTGTAACGTAGAATATAATTTCATTAAGATGCAGCAATTGTGAATTTATAGCACATCATGTATGAAGTATTTTTCTCTGCATGTTTATGTATGTATATGTGTATGTATACGCACCAGTGTCTATATCTGTGTTTGCTCCTTCCAGTGATGGCTGTGATCTATAAGTAGTAGGTATTTTGGTTTGGTTTCATAGATAATTTTCAGGTCCTGCTCTCTGCATATTTCTCTAGGGGTGGGACATCGCTCATAGCTCTAGGTCCACATACTGTGTGTGTGTGTGTGTGTGTGTGTGTGTGTGTGTGTGTGTGTGTGTCTGTCTGTCTGTCTGTGGATTAACCCTGATCTTCCTGCATATGATATATGCACATTAGCCCTTTGTGGAGAGGCTGAAAGGACTGGTATTGGACTGGGAAGAAGGCGTAGACTGGTAGGTCACACGTTCAACCCTGAGCTTAAGCTCTGGCACCTCATCATTCCCAGAGCACCTTTGCTTATGGCTTTGGGGCCCCCGACCAGCATCGCAGGACGTGATAGCCCCCAAAATGAAAGAGTAGCAGGCGTGTAGCTCACACTTGAAACAACATTTTGGGATGTGCTGTTTCACCTTGATCAGAGAGAAAATTGGCTTCAGCTTCTTCGGAAGTCAATATTTTTGGTAAACTTGTGCAAATAATCATTCTGCTTTGAGTCAGAAATAACATGATTGATATGAAAATGCCTATCTATCTGTGTTCATCTGGAGCCAGCATTGCTCAGGAATGTTTGCTGGCTTTTACGTGTTGATCTAATTTACTAAGGCTTTCAGGGTTTGTATTATTCATGTTCAGTTCCATAGGAGTAGGAGTTTTTAAGTAGCACACAGTTCATACTGATTTTCTTTTCTTTCTTTTTTTTTTTTTTTCCTTTGGTCTGCCTTTTGAACTCAGAAATGAAATATGTGATTATTGCTTTTACTAGCTCTGTAAAGATCACTAATAGGCCTCATGTTTTGATGGCAGCCTATAGGATGCATAGGCTGCTTTTTTCCCCTGGAGACCTTGCTGGTTGCACATACTTGTTTTTATCCATTTTACCAATTTGATTCAGACAGTCTGGCCTTTAAACTCGAGGGGCTCTTGAGTAAACACCAAAGATCAAAAGTTTTCAAAAATGAAATTTGCTCTTAATGAGAGCATCAAGTAAGAGAACTCCCTTGGCTTAATGCTTTATAGAAATGTGGAACCTTTTCCGTGCCACCTAAAGGGAGTTCATTCAGAGGCTGGTGAAAATAAACACATCTTGTGTGTTCTGTCTAAATGGCAGAAAGAATAGCCAGCTCGCTTTGATCACCGACGGCCAACCTCTGTGTGACCTTGTGCCTTATGAACCCATCTGAGCACTGTGGTTTCTGCCCTGCAGATAGCAGAGAGGCAAGAGCCGCCAGTTCTTTGAACCACATTGGCCTGAAGAAATAAATAGGTCCTGATATTGGGGATGGTTTTTTGGTAGCTGAGGGAGATGACTTGGGAGCTCAGTGGGAAATATAGAGAGAAAGGGGTGAAGAGGAGAAGCGTGCCTCTAGCAGGGGATGGAGTTCCTAATACCCCAAAGCTCATCTTATTTATTGTTGGGTCAGTCACATCTTTATTGTGTGGTTTGTCCTATCCTGAAAATATTTCTTGCTTTCTTCCACTTTGCTTTGGATTCTTTCTTGTAAATGGAGTTGGGAAAGGCAACTGTTAGCTCAACCTGAGTCTGTATTAAGTGGCTTAGAAAAGCCTGAATTATTATTGTTGTTGTTGTTGTTGTTGTTGTTTTTGTGAGTCATACCTGGTGGCACTCAGGGGTTACTCCTTGCTCTGTGCTCAGAAATCATTCCTGGCAGGCTTGGGGGACCATATAGGATGCCGGGATTTGAACTACTGTCTGTCCTGGGTTGGCTGCGTGCAAGGCAAATGCTCTACCACTGTGCCATCTCTCTAGCCCCAAACCTGATTTATTGAGAGTTGAAAAGTGTTTCCATTTTACAGGAAAATTACAAAAGAAAAATGAAACAGAGAGCCAATTCTTCCTTTCCTTCCTTCCTTCCTTCCTCCTTTCCTTCCTTCCTTCCTTCCTTCCTTCCTTCCTTCCTTCCTTCCTTCCTTCCTTCCTTCCTTCCTTCCTTCCTTCCTTCCTTCCTCCCTCCCTCCCTCCCTTCCTCCCTTCCTTCCTCCTTTCTTTCTTTCTTTTTCTTCTCTTTTTCTTTCTTTCTTTTTCTTTCTTTCTTCTTCTTTTCTTTTTCTTCTTTCTTTCTTTCTTTCTTTCTTTCTTTCTTTCTTTCTTTCTTCTTTCTTTCTTTCTTTTTTCTTCTTTCTTCTTTCTTTCTTTCTCTCTCTCTTTTCTTTCTTTCTTCTCCTTTCTCTTTCTTCCTTCCTTCCTTCCTTCCTTCCTTCCTTCCTTCCTTCCTTCCTTCCTTCCTTCCTTCCTTCCTTCCTTCCTTCTTCTTTCTTTTCTTTCTTTCTTCTTTCTTTATCTTTCTTCTGTCTTCCTTCCTTCCTTCCTTTTCTTTCTTTCTTTCTTTCTTTCTTTCTTTCTTTCTTTCTTTCTTTCTTTCTTTCTTCTTTATCTTTCTTTCTTTCTTCTTTCTTTATCTTTCTTCTGTCTTCCTTCCTTCCTTCCTTTTCTTTCTTTTTCTCTTTCTTTCTTTTTCTTTCTTCTGTCTTCCTTCCTTCCTTCCTTCCTTCCTTCCTTCCTTCCTTCCTTCCTTCCTTCCTTCCTTCCTTCCTTCCTTCCTTCCTTCCTTCTTCCTTCCTTCCTTCCTTCTTTTTTTTTTTGATTTTTGGGCCATACCTGGTGATGCTCAGGGGTTACCCCTGGCTCTGCACTTAGAAATCACTCCTGACTTGGGGGACCATATGGGATGCGAGGGGAATCAAATCACGATCTGTCCTAGGTCAGCCCCATGCAAGGCAAACATCCTACTACTCTGCCACTACTCTGTATTCTTTCTTCCCCCAGTGTTCTTTCTTTTCCCTGGAAAATGGTGCTCTGGAATATTACCCCTTTTTCCCCAATGCACATCCATGAACTGTACAAGTGGACTTTCTGTCTTTCTCTTACCCACCTTCTCCATCTCTCTTCCCTTCTGTCTCTCCTCCCCTACCACCTGATCTCCTGCCTGGC
Organism: Suncus etruscus; assembly: GCF_024139225.1. Classification (NCBI taxonomy): domain Eukaryota; kingdom Metazoa; phylum Chordata; class Mammalia; order Eulipotyphla; family Soricidae; genus Suncus; species Suncus etruscus. Next base: position 50,472,781 of record NC_064865.1, read on the forward strand.
AGCCTGTTGATCCTTTGGACTTCAGTGGAAGCTTCTGTTATCTGTAATAAGGCCATCAGCTCCCACCTCTGATCTCCAAGGTTTTCTGAGGTAATCACCTTTCTCTGTGCCTACACATCCAAAAAGGCATTTGGGTACTTGCGTATTACATTTTATTATTTGCTCACATATTTGGCTTTACTAGATGGCATTTCTCCAGGTTTGGTTTTTGACCCTTGGGAAAAATCCCCTTTTTATGGAATCTTTAACCCTTCTACTCTACCATGTGAGAATTTGACTTTTTCTGGGAATCAGAGACCATTAACAGAATCATACGGCTTTGTAGTTATTCTAAGACTCACCTCCTCTAAGTACCTGTGAATCATTGTTTGAGACATTCTGTGTCTTTGCAAAAAAAGGGACAGGATATTCTAATTTCCAAGTATGTGATCCAGAGACTTTTAGAAATCATTTTGGTTTTTATTTTCAGTTTTGCTCATAGACAGATTAGGAAGAACTGATCCTTCTTGTTTGAAATGAAGACGTTTCCTGAAGGAAGTAACAAGAAGGGAAGGAATTCGTCTCATGTTTAAGTGTCCGCTGTGAGCACAGCAGTCAGGGAGCCTGGCTAGTGTCAAGACTGAGGCCATATTATGTATTAAACTGGCTCTTTTTGAATCCAGTGGCAGCAAAGAAAGTTGTAGATTAAAAATCTTATAGGGTCTGATCTTGACCTTGACACATGTTTATGTGACTGGGTCAAACAAAGTCACTTTTCCTTCCTTCCTTCCTTCCTTCCTTCCTTCCTTCCTTCCTTCCTTCCTTCCTTCCTTCCTTCCTTCCTTCCTTCCTTCCTTCCTTCCTTCCTTCCTTCCTTCCTTCCTTCCTTCCTTCCTTCCTTCCTTCTTTCCTTCCTTCCTCCCTCCCTCCCTTCCTTCCTTCCTCCCTTTTTCCTCCCTCCCTCCCTTTTTTCCTTCCTTCGTTCCTTCCTTCGTTCCTTCCTTCGTTCCTTCCTTCCTTCCTTCCTTCCTTCCTTCCTTCCTTCCTTCCTTCCTTCCTTCCTTCCTTCCTTCCTCTCTCCCTCCCTTTTTTCTCTCTCCCCTTTTTTCCTCCCTCCCTTTCTTCCTTCCTTCCTCCCTCCCTCCCTTTTTTCCTTCCTTTGTTCCTTTGTTCCTTCGTTCTTTCGTTCCTTCGTTCCTTCGTTCGTTCCTTCCTTTCCTTCCTTCCTTTTCTTCCTTCCTCCTTCCTTCCATCCTCCCTTTCCTTCCTTTCGTTCCTTTCCTTCCTTCTCCTTCATTTCTTCTCCTTCCTTCCTTCCTTCCTTCCTTCCTTCCTTCCTTCCTCTCTCCCTCCCTTTTTTCTCTCTCCTTCCCTTTTTCCTCCCTCCCTCCCTCCCTCCCTCCCTCCCTCCCTCCCTCCCTTCCTTCCTTCCTTCCTTCCTTCCTTCCTTCCTTCCTTCCTTCCTTCCTTCCTTCCTTCCTTCCTTTCCTCCCTCTCTCCCTCCCTTGTTCCTCCCTCCCTCCCTCCCTCCCTCCCTTCCTCCCTCCCTCCCTCCCTCCCTCCCTCCCTTCCTTCCTTCCTCCTTCCTTCCTTCCTTCCTTCCTTCCTTCCTTCCTTCCTTCCTTCCTTCCTTCCTTCCTTCCTTCTCTCTTTCCTTTCTTTTTTTTCTTTCTTTCTTCTACACCTGGTGATGCTCAGGTTATTCCTAGCTTTGTACTCAGGAATCACTCCTGGATAGTGCTCAGGGCATCATATTGGGATGCCGGAGATCAAACCTGGGTCGACCATGTACAAGGCAAACACCTTACCCACTGTGCTATCTCTCTGGCCCCACAAATTGTTTTTCTGTGAAGAAGATTTAGATTATCATCCTGCTGCAATTGTATCAGTCAGTCCTTGCTCAGACATGATTTTATACGTAGCATGTTGACAAATTTGATGGCAGTACCCTGGGCCATGCTCACATTTATACATGATCTGTCCATTTTTCTCAAAGGACCAAAAACATCAGCTGGACTAGCAGGGTGGCTGAAGCATGTTGGGAATGCTGGCAGGGTTAACCTTACATGGCTCCCAGGTGCTGATTGGGCTGGCTTGTGGTACTATGGACTGAGGAGTCAGGCTGCTTGTTAATTGAGGGGTCCTGTTGGCACCTGGAGATCGAAAGCTGATTTGGTAAAGTTGAATTGTTGTTGCCATTGATGGACTCCATCTTCTAATCCTCTTCCATCTGGGAATTATTCTTCAAGTCTTACATCATGGCTCTGTGTAGTCTGTTTTCTATTGCTGCCAGATCTATGTGTTGTCTCTCTCCCAGGACCTTCTTTGGGGTGGTATCAGAGGACCCACCTTTCCGGAACTGTAAATGAGGGGCTTTCTAGCTGATTCCTGGAGGGGTGAGAATCTGGGTTGCCAGCAGCTGATTTTTTATTTACTTCCCAGGTCACACTCAGCATTGTTTGGGGATCACTGAGGTACTGGGGATCTAACCCCAGGTTACCTGCATGCAAGAAATGTGAACCAGCCTGTTGAGTTGCCCTTTCAGCATTGCTACCAAGCAGATTTTGACCAATTTTCTTCTGACAAGCTTCAGGCGGCTTGATCTTGAACGTAGGATAAACACCGGCAGGAGAGGGAAGTCTGCTTGGGTGACATTTCCCGGTGAAAAATTTGACTGGAGAGAAAGGAGAAAGTTTTTAGGGTGGAATTCCTAATTGGCATGAGAAAATAAAGCAAGTGTTGAATGTGCAGTTGAAAGAGCCTAACTTAATTTGCACATCAGGGCAGATAAAGGCAGCTGAGAGGCTGTCATTTTCTTTTTTTTTTTTTTTTTTTTTTTTTTGTGGTTTTTGGGTCACACCCGGCAGTGCTCAGGGGTTATTCCTGGCTCCAGGCTCAGAAATTGCTCCTGGCAGGCACGGGAGGACCATATATGGGATGCCGGGATTCGAACCGATGACCTCCTGCATGAGAGGCAAACGCCTTACCTCCATGCTATCTCTCCGGCCCTGTCATTTTCAAATACAAACTTGACTTTGGTTATCTGCAATCTTTTCGGGGAGAAGAGTATTTTGCATATTTTATGACTCCTGCTACATCAACAGTTACTTTGTTTTTGCCATTTAGAGCCAGAGAGCAAGTGAAAGAGGTCAGTGTATTATGTGCTGGTAACAGCTGGCTGATAGCAAGCACTGAAGGCTTGTGGAATGAAATATATGTTTTGGCTGTGGCCCTCGGGCTGTGTATGTGGAGCCGTGGAAAAGCATGCAGAAACTTGTGTTAGGCCTCAAAGAAGAAATCCACATGCTCTAAGCCAATAGTGATTTCCTATTGTTTTGGTTTCAAAGACTTTCTACTTATTCTTGGTCTCTGTGTGTTTATACAATAGCAGAAGGAGGCAGAGGCTCTTGGGTATTTTTTTTCTCTTTTCTTAATTGTGACCCTTAAATGTGGAAAATATAAGGCACTGTAATTTTTAAGCACCCAGTAATGTTTTCTAAGTGATCATAAATATAATAAAATACATGGTCCTTAAAAATCGATGGGACTTGATTCTAAAAATATTAGTATTAACCGTTTCATTCCCTTGCTTGCTCCTGTGGCAGTTAGGCATCTGTGTCCAATGGTATCTATAACTTTGGCCATACCAAGGGTTGAAGTAGGTCCTCCCATAGGAATGCACTGGTCCAACAAGGACTCCTTCAGTACCAGACAGGATTCAGGCCTGTTTTCTGTCATATAGGAAATTTAGTCAGCCGTCATGGAGGATCAAAATTCTCAGGTAGAATGCAAGTCTGCTCTTGGCTAATAGCTTCAGCTGCTGATGTAAGACTCACTCGGAGAGTAATAGATTCATCTCTGTGGCTGTTTTCATAGCTCCAGAGTTGAGGTTAGTTCTGATACACTTTTTTTTTTAAATTAATATCTTTATTTAAACACCTTGATTACAAACATGATTGTGGTTGGGTTTCAGTCATCTAAAGAACACCCCCCTTCACCAATGCAACATTCCCATCACCAATGTCCCAAATAAATAGAAAGCCTGTCTAGAGTACAGGTGGGTGTGGGGTGGGAGGAGGGAGATCTGACACACTTTTGAGCAAGTTGATGACAGAAATGACTACTTTGCGAACACTACAAATAAATGATACTGGTCCTTAAAAATGGTTCATCATAACTCTCCCTGTGTGAAAGAACCCTGAATTTTACCATGTCCTTAACTTTTTGCACCCCATTTCACAGTTTTGGAGGCTGTCACTGTAGCCACTCTCTGATTCTCAGCACTGGGACCAGTGGCTGACAGCGGGTACAGCAACTCATGTTAGCTGTCTCTCAGCCTCCCTTTGCCTGCACCCCTCTGGCCCCTGAATACTCAAATGAGTATTTCCTTTGTAGTTGTTCCTAGGGCCTCTTGTGTCCCTTACTTATTACATTACATTAGTTAGAAATTAAGTTATCTTAAAAAAAAAAACAGAAATTAAGTTATCTGGTGTCAGAAAATCAAGGCTGAAATATGGAAGAACTTATTTCTTCTCAGTGATGCAGTAGCTCCTAGGACAGCAGGGGGTGGGGGGGTGCTTGGCTTGATTTTTCTGGCACCTGCAGTGCAGACTTTCCATTCTGGGGCTAATGGTCACCTTCCCAGATGGCTGCCAGCTCTTGGCAAATATCATGAGGACACTGGTATGCTCATCTCTGAATTTTCTTTTCTTTTATCACGTTATTTAAACACTGGTTTACACAGTTGCTCATAACCCATTGGTTTCTGCCATTCCATGTTCCAACGCTAATCCCACCACCAATGTAACATTCCCTCTACCATGGTCTCAGAATTCCCACTCCCAGACTACCCAAGTCTACTCCTCTTTGGCAGACACGTAATAATTTACTTTATATTGCTTGTTTTCAACTAAGTGGTAATGGAATTATTTAAAATTTTATATTTCCTGGTTTAATAATATAAATTATATTAATAATATTGATACTAGAAATACAATTGATTTTGAGACTGATCATCACAAAATGTCTTTTGATGTTATTCATTTGTAATTCAAATAGATCAGTTGGTTACCACTTATATTCCAGTGTGGATTCTTCTCAATTCTGCTCTGGGTTGAGTTTGTGTATTTTGGGTATGCTAGACCAATATTCCATCTCTACCAGCCCCTCTCATCTCCTATTATCTTTCAGGTTACTGTTTATTTGTACAAGTAAATGCAAATTAAATTGTGATTTTTTTTCAACTTTCATGATTCATTTATTGGAATTTCACTATAAGGAAAAACTTTCTACTCCCACATTTGCTTATTGAATTATTTAAATCAGTATTGACCCACTGTTATTTATTTTGGGACTCAGACTACCACATTGTGATCCACAGGATTTTGGTATATACTGAATCAATGTACATTAAACACCCCCCTTTTTTAATTTAATTTTTATTTTGATCATAGTGGTTTACATATTGTTGACAATAATATTTTAGGTACATATTTACATAAAATCAGGGGGGATTTCCATCACCAATTTGTCCTCCCTACACCTCTGTTTTTGTCCTGCCTCCCATATGCTCTTCCCTCACCCCTAGGGCTGCCAGAATATGTTGTTCCCTCTGTATCTAGCCTAATACTTAGTAGTCTTGCACCTGTTTGGTCCTGGTGCCTCCCTTATTTCCCCCTCTAACTGGGGGCGCAGGACTAGCTAGTTCAATTTATGTGGTTTTGTTTGAAGAAGGGAATAGTAGTAAACTGGGGTAAAGGTCTAATACGCAGAAAATAAGCGGAATTCTTCTAGAGGGTCTCCTCCTCAGAGAGATGGAGAAAAAGGTGAAACACTCCACCAGTACAAAAAGAAGTGTCAAATATCCAAACCCCCCCCCCTTTTTTTTAAGAAAAAAATTAAATGGTAGTGCTTTTATTTATCATTCTCTCCTTTTCCCCCTAATTCTGAGACTGCATGATTTGATAAGGGATAATCTTAATGGTTTGTTAGAGTGTTTCAAGTGTGTTTATTCAATTACTTTCCTATGTGGGGCATTTGTGTTGTTTCCAGTAGTTTGCTGTTCTAAAGATAACGCTAATGAGCATACTCTTGCCCTTGTATTTTTGTATTGCTGAAGGTGAATCTTTGGGATAAAATTTTAGGGTGGAGATTGCTGACTTGAAAGCATACACGGGTATTATCAGCCTATTCTCCAGAGACTTGCCGCAGTATGCATTCTTGTTGGCAGTGCGTGGAAATTGTGTATTTTCTCTGTTGGTTTTGGCTTTGTCTGTCTGCTGTTTTTTTTTTTTTTTTCCGGTTTTCTTGCATGGGCAGGGGAAATTGGTGTCTTGAGGCTTTAATGTTTTTTTTTTTCTAACTGCTAGAGAATGAACATATTGCTTGGGTATAGGGACTCCTATAAGGACTCCCATAAGGCCCTGGGTTCTTCTTGGTGAATTGAATGTGGTCCAGGAAGAGACCCAAGGATGTGGAGAGCCTTGCAGGGCCCAGGATTACTGCTTCATACTTGGGATCTGGGTTGCACCAGGCAGTGCTTAGGGAACCATATGGTGCCAGAGATCAAACCCACGTCAGCCACATGCAAGGTATGTGTGGTAGCCTTTATGCCCTTTCTCTGGCCCCTTAATATATTTTTGTTTTGTTTTGTTTTTGGTGAATGTTTGACCATGTTTATAGACATTCATTCATATTTTCTTCTAGAACTTCTTTGGTTTCACTTTTTTTTTTTTTTTAGGGGCGGGGTAACCACACCTGATGATGCTCAGGGGTCATGCCTGGCTCTACACTTAGGTATTATTCCTGGTGGTCAGTTGTCAAGGGACGATACAGGATGTTGGGATTGAACCTGGGCCAGCCACATTCAAAGCAAGTGCCCCACTATTGTTCTGGCCCCTTGTTTCACTTTGATTTACATATATAGCCCTGAACCGTTGGGAGTTGACTTTGGATGGTCTGAGGTATGAATCTACCTTTGATCTTTGTTTGAGTGGCTACTTAGTTTTCTGAACACTCTATTAAAATTTTCACTTGACTTCAGTGTTTTGAGCTGCCACCTGTGTATCACATTTCCAAATTTGCATTGTTTTTTTTTTTGCAGGCATTCTATTTTATTCTACAGGTCAGTTAGTTTATGTTCTACCCACATGGTTTTTATGGAAATCTCATTTCTTTTTTGACTGAGTTGAGCCTGAATTACCAAGTGTAGTTCAACAGTTCTACACTTCATATTGCTCATGGAGCTCTGCAGTGCTGGGGGCAGAACTCAGGGGTCTTATGCTTCATCAGTCCTTTGAGCTACCTTCCTGGTCAAAGCTTTATTCCTTTCATTATTTGATATTTATTAGGGTTTATTTCTCTTTGCAATTATTCCTAACTTTTTTTTTCCTTCTTCTTGCATGCTAACTTTCCAAATGAACTTTTAATATCTAATTCCATGAAGAAGCTAGCTGGTACATTCTTTCGTGAATTAAAAATTAATTTAACTCATCAAACATTCACTTTAGGGGAAAACTGACATTGTCAGGATATTGAGTCATTCCTGTCCAAGAACAGGAGGAGGCTTTATTTTTTATTTACATCTACTTTGCTTTCTTCCAGATAGACATTTGTGTTTGTTTTAGAGCAGTGTTTTGAACATTATTTGCTCTGCATTGTCTAGAGTTCTGGACATACTTTGCTAAGTTCTACTTCTGGAACTTTTGTCTTTCTCTGCCTCTGACAGAGGTTTTCCCTATCATGTTGTTTGCAAATTAGGTTCCATTTGTCTGTGTAAAGATTGTTATTATATACATATATTTTATTAACTTTAAAATAATTTTTTATCGTTTAAATTAATTTATTTTTAGGAAACCCCAGTTATACTATCATTTCACCTGTAGTTTAGTTTCTTATTTAGTTACATTGGCAAATATCTATAGAATACAGGATTGAGTAGTTAGAAAATCTTTCTTCCAGGACCAGAGAGATAGTACAGCAGTAGAGAATTTGTCTTGCACACTGCCGACCTGGGCTGGACCGAGATTTGATTCTCGGCATCCCATATGGTCCCCTGAGCCTGCCAGGAGAGATTTCTGAGTGCACAGCCTTCTGGCTTTTGAATTGGATGCATGTTGTCTTTTTTTTATTTTTAATCTTTTTTCTGCTGTTTTGGGCCTCTCCCTTTGGGGATTTATCCTGTGTGCAAAACATGTACCAAATCCTTCACAGTATCTCTCCGGCCCTGTATTTTATCTTGCTAAGGAACTATCTATGGATACTTATTTTGTGGAGGATGGTTAGTGAGTTTTGTTGAAAACTGTTTTAGAAGGACATAGACTTATTCTTTCCTATTTATATACTTACATGATATGTGATATTAGTAGAGCTCCCCTTATTGAATCAGACTTGTATTTCTGGAGTGAATCCCATGTAGCATGTCATTTTCTTACTGCACTGCATTTCTTTTGTGCAAAATATTAACATTCCTCTTCATGAATGATAGTAGCTTTTGCTGGTTGAGCTGTTCTTCTGTAGTATAGGTGTCTCACACACATGCCTCCCACGAAGAACTGGGCCTTTTAGTTCCCTTTATTTTCAGTACTCTGGACCAATTTCTAGATGACTGAAACTACCTGTTTTATTTTATTTTTTTTCCTGAAAACTTAGTTCTCTTTGTGATTTCCCTTTTTGAAAACTATCTGTAAGTTTTCTTTTGCGGATTTAGCAGGATGGCTTCACAATAAATTTCTATCTTTCTTCTATGGAAATTAATCTGTTTAAGCTTTTTATCTCAACTGTGCACAATTTCAAGTCTTTCTATAAAGACTTGCTCAAATCATCTTGATTTTCAAATCTATTTTTTGGAGAAGTTTGCAAAAGTAGTGTCTTATGATTTGATTGAATTTTTTCCTTTCCATTTAATTTAATCTCTATGTATTTTTAATGGCTGGGTCAGTTGGTACAACTGGCAACGCTCAGGGCTTACTCCTGGTTGTGCACTAAGAGATCATGACTGGTGGTGTTTGGGGGACCATAGGTAGCGCTGGGGATTAAACTGGGGTCAGGCCATATGTAAGGCAAGTGTCTTTACCCACTCTGCTCTCTATGGCTCTCTTTTTTTTAGGTCAGTTTTTAATCTCTGCTAGGATATTACTGAGAAATTTATCCCTTCTTGTTGTCCAATTTCACCACTTCCCCGCATTTTGAATTATCTTAATCATTTTTTTTACTCCTTCCTTTTCTTCTTAGTTTTTTAAAGTTGGCTTTTTAAGAATTCATTTGACATGATATTGGGTGGCACAAGTTGTAAAGGTATTTAAAAGGCATAGCTCCAAATCTGATCTTGTAAACAATTCTGTGTCTTCTCATACTTGAGACACAGTTGAAGACCCTTGGTGAACCTTGGCAGGACATTTTCCTTCTCATTTCCACATCTATCATGCTACCCTATTGGTCTTCTCTCTCTCCAGGCAAGCCCACGATGGTGCTTAGAATGGAAACATGAGGGGCTGGAGAGATAGCACAAAGCGGTAGGGCATTTGCCTTGCATGAAGCTGATCCATGATGGATAATAGTTCAAATCCCGGCACCCCATACTGTCCCCCAAGCCAGCCAGGAGCGATTCCTGAGCACAGCCAGGAGTAACCCCTGTGTGCCACCCGGTGTGACCCCAACCCCCCCCCCCAAAAAAAAAAAGAAGAATGGAAACGGGTAGTTGTCCAGATCTAATGGACAAAGTAGTATTGTCTGGATTTAATGGATGAAGTTTCAGTATGGTCAGTGGTGGTTAATGACAGAATAAATGAAATGGGTTGTTTTTTCCTATGATCAGTTTGTGAACATTGAGAAAGTGTGTGGTATTGCTATCCAGTGCATGGAACAAGGGAACAAGGACACAAATCTGCTGGGATTTGTCCTGTTTCTCTCTCTCTCTCTCTCTCTCTCTCTCTCTCTCTCTCATCCTGTTTCTCTCTCTCTTGTCCTGTTTCTCTCTCTTGCCCTGTTTCTCTCTCTCTCTCTCTCATCCTGTTTCTCTCTCTCTTGTCCTGTTTCTCTCTCTTGCCCTGTTTCTCTCTCTCTCTCTCTTTCTCTCTCATCCTGTTTCTCTCTCTCTTGTCCTGTTTCTCTCTCTCTTACCCTGTTTCTCTCTCTCTCTCTCTCTCTCTCCTCCTCTCTCTCTCTCTCTCTCTCTCCCTCCCTCCCTCACCCCCCCCCTATTAGACACTATTCTAGGAACTGGGAACTGGGCCTTGTCCCTCAGCTATCAATAAGCTTTTCAGAGGAGGCCTTTAAATCTGCTGTTCTCTGTTGAATGACCTTATGGAGGTTCAGGTGTAATTAAATTGTAGTGTTCTTGAAAGAGGAAAAAATGTTCTTTTGAGATGCATTGAAGGCACATCTTTGAGTTGTGCTGATGAAAAAAGAAAACCCTTTTTATTCTCTAAAAATTATAGACCCTCCAGTGTTGGTGTGTGTGTGTTTTAAAGCTCTGGAATTATATTTCATATTCATTTTCTTGGGAATATATGCCTCAGTAAGGAAAACAGAATGGACTTCTTAATATTAAAGCACAGCTAGCAAAGCTTGTGTTCTTATGTTCTTTGCTTCAGCCACTGCTATTTTAGGACTTTTTCTTTTTTGAAGATTGTTAAAACTAGGACAGGTTGTGACTTGTGTAGACTTGTTCTTTATCTAAGCAAGACCTCATTAAGACTGAATGTTGTCTTTGTGTTCATCTGTGATTCTCTTTGCTCTGGAGGAAGTTCTTGACTTTCTCCAAGTTACTTTCTATAGAAATAGGCACAACAGCCTTTGTTTTTTTTTTATTTTTAAATAAAGTCTCAAGCCTTAAAGAGCATTGAAAAATAGAATGGAATAGATGATTCTCTTCAGAAAGGTGTGGCCATCTTTAACCTGGTGAAATGTGAGTCTGGCTCACCGGTTTGCTTGTCCACGCTGAGGAAGCTTCTTTTCTCACTTTTCTAACAACAGGATGTGATTTTTTCTTTAAGAAGAGAAAGTAGCAGTTTCTAATAGCAGCACAAATACCACATAGTCAATGGCTGAATCAAACTGTTAGTGTTCTGATAGGATCAATCTTGCCATGATACTTAGGGGTATTTAACTTAACCTCTCTCCTTTTAGCTAGCCTTTGGTCCGTTGTTTCAGGGTTGTTTACGTGTACTAACAGCTCTTTGTAGGTGATTCCCTCTAAAGAATATTCTAGAAAGTTGGTCAAATGACTCCTGAGAGTGGTCTCTAGGCCAGAATGGTTATAGGCAATCATGGGCTATTGCATGCTGATTTGAGAAATCCTCTTCTTGTTGCCACCCTGCTTACACACACACACACACACACACACACACACACACACACACACACACACACACACACACACCTCCCTTTCCTGTAACTTAGACAGCTTTGAATGGGCACCCACTTGAGTTGAAATTTGGGCCAAACTTGGTGATACTCAGGGGTTACTCCTGGCTATGTGCTCAGAAATCGCTCTTGGCTGGGGGGACCATATGGGACACCAGGGATTGAACCGCAGTCTGTCCTAGGCTAGTGTGGGCAAGGCAAATGCCTTACTGCTTGTGCCACTGCTCCAGTCCCCCATTCTACTATGCCTTTAATACATAAATTATATCTTGACTTTATGCATGGCATGGCATGAAAGGCCAAGGTGAGAGATGTCAAAGGGTAAGCAATGCTTGTGTTTACTTGATGAGAGAGATGGTGCCAGAGTTACTGTGTCTGGTACCCATGTACCAATGTTTCTCAGTGATTTCCAGCTCCTTGCTAGACCTGACCCACCTGCTGTACTATCGCTTCAGTATCTGAGAAGTATTCAGAATGGAAGGATAAAGGATTCTGGCTTTGTATGAAGCTTAGTTTCAGAAAGCTGATCTTAGTGTTAAGATAGAAGTGATTTCCAGCAATTTTGTTGGTTGTTGATCTGTGGACTTTTAAAACTCTTCTCTGAGTTATAAAAAAGTAGTTTGCAGATTGTAGAACATTTGGAAAATACCATTTCAGAGTCCCCTGTAGCCCCTTATGTAGTCATTACCATGGTTACCAGCCTGGCACATGACCTTCCAATCATTTCCCGGTATTGGCATCTCTTTTACATGGATAAAATTGTTTTGTACTATTTTTGATTCCTTCTTGAAGCAGCACTTAAGGCGATTACTTGGTAGATTAAATTTAAAGGACTAATACTTTTCTTATGGCTATACTATAATTCTTACATATTCTTTTACTTAATGCTTAGATTTTTATCTAGTTTGCCATTCATTCTGGTAAAGCTATTATACTATCAAGTAAATAATCACAGTTTTATTTTTTAATAGAATTACCGTGAGATACACAGTTAGAAAGTTTGTTGATGGTTGAGTTTCAGTCTTATAATACCCAACACCCATCTCTTCAACAGTGCCCATCTCTTGCCATCAATGTCTCCCCAGATTTCCACCCCCTAGACCCCCAACTGCCTTTATGGCCAATATGCCAATATTCTCTCTCTCTCTCTCTCTCTCTCTCTCTCTCTCTCTCTCTCTCTCTCTCTCTCTCTCTCTCTCTCTCTCTCTCTCTTTCTCTCCCTTTTAGACTGTGATTCGCAGTACTGAAAGGGTATCATGCCTATCACTTTATCGCATTTCAGGGCCCAGTTTTTGTCCAGAGTGATCATTTTCAACTATCATTGCCATACTGGTCCCTTTTCTGCCCTCACCGCACTCTTCTCAACCCTGTTTTTTGGGCAAATTTTCTACCATGGACCAGTCCTCCTGTATCTTAAACGATCACCTTTGATTGTAAATCTTTATTGTCATCAGTTATTTTATAGTAGCTTGTTTCCTGAACTTGGGATTTGAGGCTGAGCCATGGAAGAGTGTCACAAATGGGTAAAATATGCTCAAACATATATAAGCAAATGCTACAAATATGGGGTGTAAGGTGACAAAGTTAATAACACTGTATTGTGCATGTCAGAGTTCCTAAGAGATCATGAAAGTTCTTACAAGCAATTTCAGTAATGATATATGGTGATGGGTGTTAATAAAATCTATTATGATCATTTCTTTATAAATAATAGTGATGTTGTATATCTGAAATTTATATAATGTTGACGTTAGGTATCCTTCAGTTAATAAAAAAGATAGCTATGTGTATTTTGTCACATTATTCTTTAGAAAAAAATGTAATATTCAGCTTTCTTACCAGCAACATAGGAGAGGAATGAGACTTTTCCTCCTGAGCTTCCGGAATGGCCAGTTTTGCCTTTGCTAATACCCCGGGATTAGGAGGATGATTCATTGCTTCATTCTGTATTTTTTAGATTGTCAATTAAATGGAAATTTTTTTTTTTACATTTGTTTGTCTACCTTTTGTATGGTCTTTATTACATTCTTCTTTTTTTTTAAGTATACTCACGTGAGTTTTCTTATGTATTGAGAATTAGCCAGTAGAGAGCTTTTCAAGCCGGGGCTGCTTTGCCATTCTTATAAAAAACAACATTCCAGAATAAATATACTCTTCAAATCTTGAAAGAAGACTTGGCAAATCCTATGTGAATTCACTGAATAATATCCCTTTGTGCCCACCATTGTCTGCTTGAGTACACTTTTATCATTCTACTGAAGAAAAAGGAAATTGAGAGGTTGCTATGCTAATTATTTTGTTCATAGATAATGACAAATTTCTTTTAGATGTAGCGTTTATTGTAGTCACAGACATTATGCTACTAGAGCTATTTTCCAAGGAGGGAACAGACAATGGGTAGGCAGCCCTGATTTGGAAATTCTTTAGGGACTGTGGGTGGGTGGCTAAGGTGTTTCATGATCTTCCTTCTCAGATCTTTCTAGCTCACATCTGTGAGCTGCCATTTTTCTCTGTCTCTTGTCCTGGGCTCTCCACACCCTACTCTAATGTTCCCACTTGTTCTTGCAGAATAAGATGAGCTTCAAAGAGGTGCCCTCTGGGACCAGGGCGTCTCTCGACCAGCAGCCTCTGAGCAGCACTGCTGTTGAGAGCAGCTGCGAGTGCAGATGGCCTGGGCTGTCCGTCTGCCTTGTGCAAGGGGGGTGCCAGAGAAGGTGATGGATAATACAGCTTACCCCGGGTAATGGTCTGAGGCAGGCATGCCAGAGTACCAGGCTGAAAGTGTTCAAGTCAGAGCTGGCAGAACACCGGGTCTTGAACTTCATCTGTAGTTTGATTTAGACTGCTTATTCATGCTTTTCTCTAGTTTCCTCACTGCTGGCAGTTCCCTCTCCTTGTCTCCTTTCTCTCTGGCCTTGAGTCTTCTGAGAGAGGTGCTAAGTGATGGATACACTCAGGCCTACAGCCACTTTCCTTAGTGGGGGAAGGTGCACATTCCCCAAGGTTTACATGGTTTGGAGCAAACCCAAAAGAGAGGCTAGCAAGTCATTATGTGCCTCAGTTTCCTTGATTGTCTTCTCGTCTCCCAAATGGGCTGTAATGACTCATTGGAACGGGATGAAAATAGGCAAGCCTTCATTAATTTAATACATAATGCTTAAAAGTATTCATTTTGGTGTAATTTTATAGTGTGCATGGTTAGCACTATAGTGTATATAGATGTAACAATATTATCTATGAACTGAGTGATATAGGGCATTGGGATTTTTACATAAGATCATGATATATATCTTTTTCTTTTTTTGGGTTCAGAGCTTTTAGGATATTCCATCTGGAGCACAAGTAAAAATTGCATGATGGGATACCATAGCATGAGACTGGGAGGGGCAGCAGGATGTGGGTGGCAATAGGCAGGAATCAATTTTGGAATGCATGGAGAAAGGGTATGCAGTACTATATGATTTTATATTTATGTTTAACCGTAACTATATTATATTTAGCAACATAATAAATATATAATTTAGCAATATAACTGTAATGCGATATCATATATAATGATATTTTTATAAAATGTTTTCTTTTTTATAAAATGTTTTTACTACTTGAAGTAAATCAGATTTTAACTAGACTAACTTGTTATAATAACTTATAGAGTGCATGAATAAGGAACCTAAAAATGGAAGATAATTGTATTTCTTTGCCATAGTTTTAAACTGAATTAAAGGTCAAAGTGATTAAGGATCTCAAAGATCCTTAATCTAGTACATAAGTTTTCTCAGCTTTTCACTTAACTTTACTTTTCTCTTTGACCTGGAATTTTGTAACTGTTTTAGGCAACTTACTGGGGGAACCCCAAACAGCATAAGGTGTTAAAAAAAAAAGTCTATAGTACCGGTAATTAGTAAGTGTCATGATAGTAATTTGCCTCTAGTTTTCTTTTTTTTTTTTCTTTCTTTCTTTCTTTCTTTCTTTTTTTTTTGGTTTTTGGACCACACCAGGCGGTACTCAGAGATTACTCCTGACTCTGTGCTCAGAAATCACTCCTGGCAGGCATTGGGGACCATATGGGATGCTGGAATCGACCCTGTGTCCATCCAGGGTCTGCAGCATACCCTATTGCTATGCTATCACTCTGTCCCCTGTTTTTTTTCTTAAAAATTTTAAACACATTTGTCTCTAGTGTTCAAAACTATATTGGGCTTTTATTTGACATCCCCACAGGTTTTCTGCTGGGATCAAAGAAGGGTTATTTATTTATTTATTTTTTAAACTCTGCACTTCGTTTTGCTTGTAGTATAAAGCCTAGATTGAACGGCTTGTAGAAAGTTTGCTGGTAGTAGAGACATTAACTATGGGAGTTTATAAATGAAATGATAATTTTTGCATTCTTCCTTGGAGGGTACAGTCTTTTTTGAGTTGTCATTCTTAGTTTAGTTGGCTTTATGGTGGGGGATTTGTTTTGGGATCACACCTGGCAGAGCTCCAGAAACACTCTGGTGATGCTCAGGGACCATATGGGATGATGGATTGAACCCAGGTCAGCTGCTTGCAAGGCAAATGTCCTGTCTGCTATACTATCACCCCAGCCCCAGATTAGTTGGCTCAGGGGTGATTCTGCCAGTTCAGGGTCCAGTCTCCAAAGCCTTGGTTTCAATCATGGTGGCCTCATCTTACCTCTCAAACTTTTTCTCTAACCCCATTTTTTTCCCTTTAACGGAAACACAGAATATGGGGATAAAACAACCCTCCCTTCCCTATTCTTGCTTAAGTGTAGAAAGCCTCTCTGCTTTGTAGGGTCACAGTGAAGAGAGAATAGGAGTCACCGGCAGACTTGCCAAGTTCAGCAAGCTGCATAGCTTGTGCTGAACCAGCAGCCATCAGAGACCCCCCCCCCCATTCTGACAAATAGCTGTTAATTTATATACACATTGATTATATAAACATGCCTGTAGTCCTGCCTTTCAGTATACTAGCCACTCCTGCTGGTCTTCCCATTCATGACAAGGTGGTTCTGTCATTAATGTCCGAGTCCCAAATTTCCTTGAGATTAAACTTCTAAAACTGTCTGTTCTGTGACCTTTCCTGCTGGGGGAGGAAGGGCATTTATTTTCTTCACTACCACAAACTCAGGGTGAAGTTCAGGACTAATGGCAGAATCACCTTTCCCGAGAGATATGCTTGTTCTAGGGACTTGAATCTTTGTAGTTTGTGGATCCTCCCTGCCTGGGACTGGCTGATGGCTAAGATCCCAGAAACACTTTGGCCTGATTTTATTCATTCATTCATTCATTCATTTGTTTATTTATTGATTTTTTTTTTGGCCATATCCGGCAGCGTTTAAAGCTTACTTCTGGCTCTGCACTCAGAAAACACTCCTAGTTCGGGGGACCGTATGGGATGCTGGATATTGAACCCTCATTTATGCTGGGTCAGCCGCAAGGCAAATGCTCTACCCCTGTGCTACTACTCTGGCCCCTGTTTTTAATTTTTTTAATTGGGATATTGAATTTTAGTAACTTGTCCCTTTGAGTGTGTGGTAATTTTGATCACCATCTACACCATATTGGTGATCAGCGAGCCTCACTGTTTCCTGACCCATCTGTTCCCTCTTGCCACAATTCTGTGGCATGGCAGGATGCCTGTGCCTTCACTCTGACTCAAGGCAGGCTGTCTGGCTGGCAAGGCTTGTGTCTGGCTGTGCTGAAAGATGATGCAGGCCTCATCAGTGAATTTTATGGACTGCATCCACATTCCATGGACCCAATGAGAGATAATTGTTTAAATTTTAGAGCACACCACCAAGAGTGAGTTTAGAGGAACAGGGAGGTAGTGTGAATCTCCAGTGCTCCCTGGACCCCATATCTAGTTTGTTTCCTTGGCTCTGATACCCTCAGTCCAACTGAGAGGTTAGCATTAGCACATCACAAATCGCTCAGCTTCACGGTTTATTTGGGTTCAACTGCATTGCCTAAAGTGTTCATTCTCTTGTCCCAAAGTTGCTGGTCATGTCTTCCTACTCTCCCCGCTGCCAGCAGTTCTCAGATCTTTGTGCTCTTGAAGTATTT